>NW_008236441.1:377034-387421 GCF_000691975.1 Corvus brachyrhynchos | reverse complement strand
CTCAGCTAAAGGTACCCAAATCCTGAAAATCTTACTCAGTTTTGCCTGGTACTTGGGATTTCTCGTTGGCATGTCCGGTATCAGTGGATCCAGCTGAAACCTGACGTCCCTAAATAAACCCTGCCTTCAAAGCCCGACTTGCAACATCCTCCGCAAGGTTTCTGGCTTGGCATCGCCCTGCTCAGAGTTTCTTTGAAACACTCCCTTGTTAGCCCGGGAACAGGATGCATCGCCCGGATGGGTGTTCACAGCCCCCATGGCTGCCCAGGGGCCAAGCAGCGAGGGGGTTTATGAGACGCGGAGAACAGAGCCCGGAGGAAAATATTGGGTAATCGGAGAAGCGACCTCGAGGAGCCAGTCGGGCTGTTTATCTCAGCCCCAGCCTCCCCGGGGAAGGCAGCTGTACCGTGTCACCTCCGACGCACAGATCCCTGCCCAGCCTCATTCACGAAATCCCACAAGAGCCTGTATTTGTGAGGGGAGCCCTGCCCAGGTCAGGCTGGGACGCGGCGCAGGCGGGCTCGCTTATCGGAGAGGCTGTGCCCGGGCTGGAAGCACAGAGAGCTCCTTCATCCCTCCCTGCCCGGGCTGGGGCTGCTCAGCTGAGGAGCCTCTGCCTCCCCCCGTGTGTGCGAGCTTTGGCAGCAGCAGGAGCAGACCTGCCGTGAATGCTGTGTGCAGGAGGCAGGCACCAGCGGGGAGGGCAGAAAACCCACGTCTCGAGGCACGAAGGAGCAGGGAAATGGTGTTGGGAGCTGCCTGCCCCATGTCAGCTCTGTGCAAGCGGAGCAGTTTGATTTTCAGTGTGGCGCATTTTGAATGCCATCACCCAGGGACCCGGGGGTCCCTCCTGCCCTGCGGGAGCAGCACAGCTGCAGGTCAGACCCTCAGGCCGTGTAAATCGGGTGGAGGGTGCTCAATTCTGGCGGAAAGCGTGGTCACCACCTGCCCACTGCGTTACCTGGATTAGCTGTTTACAGCCAGTTGCTCTTTTATGGATTCAGTGTCTGGTTTTCCAACATAATTCTTCCTTTCCCTGTCTCAGACTCTGTTGAGTCTGGCCCCTTGCTCTCTGTAATTGAAATATAAGCATTGCTGTGCATCAGACAGACCTGGGGTTTCTTTCTGGGTTTCTTCCAGCCTTTTTTTTTTTTTTTTTTTAATTTCTTTCATGGTGACCCATGGGATTATGGCTGTAACTTTAAATACCTTCCAGCACCACCAGCTGAAATGAGGTTGGGGAACAGGGAGAGTTAAAATATGCTTCAAAGGACTACACAGGAGGAATACAAATAGAAACAGATAGCTGGAATTTAATCTCTTATAGGCTATTTCTTAGAGAATAATATCAGCTCAGGAGGGGCTAGTGCCTGTAAGGGTAGAAGGAGGCAGCTGCCTGCTACCTCCTTCTCTTCCCAAAGTCCTTTATGGACAGTTTTCTGTGCTCCAGAATGGGCAAATGCAGGGTCACCCTTTTTTTCAGCTCTCCCGTCAAACTGTGTTGCCTGAATGCCCACCTCTGCCTGGCAAGGCATCCTTCATTCCTCTCAGTGAAGGCCTGTAGTCCTAAAGAAGACTAAAACTAAATAAAATCCTCTGCCGGAATGGTTGTTCTGGTTTTACCCACTGATGGTCTCCAGCTGAGCAAGGTACCAACCTGTGCAGGGCAAAGCAAGCACAAAGCACAAGCAGCCTGTGAAAGCACCACATCTGCCTCTTCCTGGGGTGGAAAATAATCTCAAAAAAAGGCTGTAACAAGTGCTGGAAATCCAAACTGAAAAGTTAATAGCAAGAGTAAAATAGCAAAATGTGTTTTTGCCTCCACCCCTTGTTTACTGAAGGCACATCTGAGAGTCAGAGCAGGCGCTCTTGGCTCCTGGCTGTCATTTATCACGTACCAACCTTGACAACAAGTCACTGACTCTGGCTCGGGATGGAGTCACTCCTGCATCTTCAAAAGGCACAAATCATTCCAAGACAGTCAGAAGAAATTGTACAATCCCAGTGTTTGGGGCCAGGCCCCAGGACACCTGGACTCAGCAGAGCTGTGGTGATTTATGTGAGGAGCTCCAGGGCACAGACCCTCTGCTCGTGCATCAGTCGGAGAGTTGATGTCACCAGGAGAGCTTCCCCAAGCCACTGAGGGCTGTGTCCTGAGCAACATCCATCTTCACTGCAGGACAGGAAGGAGCTGGATGGGATGACACCCTGGGAGGCCTGGCACATGGGGCTTGGGTGTCCTTACACCTGCTGCTGCTCACCCACCTTTGAAGCTGCAGAAACATCTCAAGGGTGCACTTGCCATAGGTGATGGTGCTCTGTTGGCCTGGGGGATGTGGGCTCACATCCTGCCGAACCAGGGAGGTGTTGGACAAAGGAATCCAAGGGAAAAATAGTGTTTGGTGCACTTAAAGCAAGAAGATAAACTGCCTCAATCAGGTGTGTTTACAACTTAGTCACATCATCCACACTGACCTTTTCCTTACCCACAATTATCCTCCCTACACATAAAACCCCTTTTGTGCGAGGCTGTAAAATTAAATGGGTGCATTAGGGTCTTTTGTGTATTTGAAGGGATTAACCTGCAGCGCTGGTTCTCCAAGTTTTAGCTTAGCAAGGGAAAACCCAATGTCAAAATGCTCAGGACTTCAGGATCATGGCTGTCCCTCTCCTTGTTCATCTTCATTTTCCCCCTGCCTTTTTATCCAATGCTAGTTCACCAAGTGCAAGTGGTCTCTAATCTAAAAGAAATAGAAAAAATGGAAAATAGCATCTCCAAAAGAAGCTGCAAACATGGGAATGAAAAGCTGGGTGGAGTGGACCACTCACCTCTTCTGGACGATCCTTTTTCAGTGTTGGGAAATGTGTTTATTTTTATCTAGAAACCGCACAGTGACTACCAGCCTCCCCAGATTCAAGCCTCAAGCTCTCTCGCCTGAAGTCAGTGGCTGTATTTGCATGAATCATTAAAAAAATGGAAGAGTTTTGCTGTCTCCAGCAAGTTCTCCTGCGCAGGGCGATGGGTGGGAGACTCAGTCGCAGGCGGTTGCTCACGTCTGTGCCACATATTTCACAGCAGAGCTGTAGGTTTGCTGACTGTCACCTCACATAGTTCCATGGTTACGTCTTTTCCTAAATATAGGAAAAGCCTGGTAACTGCTGACATCAGGGGGTCCTGTTCCCAGTCAGCCCCTACCACCTCATCAGCTTTTAAACTGTGCAGATTTACAATATTGTAAACTAGGAAATAGGGAGGTGGGGAAGGGAAGGCTCAGAAGTAAAAAACATGTACAGGTAAACATAACATTAAACAAGAATGACAAAGGTAAGGAAAGAATCTGAAGGAAGGTGGTGGGTAGTTGTGTAAATTGTCATTGTTAAGAAAAATAAGGGCTGGGGAGGATGGAAAAGACCATCTCTGGTCCTGCAGATGCTCTGCAGTGGTGGGAAGCACTGTGACACTTCTTGAAACTCTTGGTAACACGTAACTCATAGAGAAATTAGCATTAACAAGGGGTATTTATGAGCACAGGAGCAAAAACTGCACTGAGCTTACCTTGAGACATTCTGCCTGTCTGCCAGGTCTGCCTGGAGGGGTTTGTGTTGGCTCACACCCAGCAGGGCTGGATCCACGAGCCGGGTGTCTGCCTCTGGAAGCGGAGCTGCTGTACAAGGAGCAAGCACTGGTGAGAGGAGCTGCACTTGTGACAGTGTTTGACCTCTGACGTGTGTCTGGGTCGAACTGGGCTTATGGGTGACACCAGGGCTGCAGGGAGTTGTTCAGGCCTCACTGTCTCCTGCTGTCCCCATTCCCTCAAAGCTGCAGCCAGGGCAGCTTCACCAGGCACCTGAAGTGCTCATCAGCGGCGTATCCCCAGCACCTCAGCATGGGAATGGTGGTGTTCAGCTCCAGTGAACTCCTTGGATATTTGAGCAAGAGGCAGATGCCAGTACCTGCTGGGCTTTCTGAGCCGCTCACCAGCATTCCCAGTATGTTTGCAGGTACTGCAGGGAAGCTCCTTCTCATCTGCAAAGCAGAATTGGAGCCTAAGCCACTTTGTGCACCCTATAATTCCCCTCTTTTGCCACAGACTGGGGAGAAGTGGCATAAACTGCGTGATTACCCGAACTTGGGTGATTCCTGCGCTGCATCTTGTCCAAGGAGGTAGGAAGGAACACTGAAAATATTCGTGCAGTTGTGCAAGCTGGAGCCAAGCAGCACTGTAAGAATGTGTGTGATTAGATCAGGACCACTTGCTGTGTGTTAGCTCTCTCCCTGCTAGCACATCTGCCAGTTCATAAATGTTCATGGAAGCAAAAGGCTGCATCTGCCTTTAATTGGGACAGAGAAACTGCAGGCAAGCCAAATTCCTAGGCATGCCTGCGCATGTCTGTGCAGAGCTATAGTCTCTCTTGGTGATCTCATTTAAACATAGTCAAAATGATTAAAAGATGCCCTTCCCTTTTGTTTTGAAATGTAATTTTCACTCGAAAAATAATTGGGATGTTCCTGACAGCTGTGCAGCACGCTGTGTTAGTGCATCCCCAAGCAGATCACAAAAAGAATTAAGTGTTGGGCAGGGTTAGGACTTAAACTAACTGGAATTCTGTCTGGAAATTCTGATTTATCAGAATTGAAACTATTTGGGGGAATAGGTATTCCCCTGAATTTAGAAAGAATCCAACTGGTTCAGCACTGCTGTGTTCTAAATGTGAAACATTATTTTCTGGATAGAAACAATGCTTTATTTGGCTTATATTAAAAAGCTGGTGAGCATTATATATAAAAAAAAAAAGTCAAAATTGAAGCAAAACATCTTGAAAGTATTATAGCAGAGTCTTTTGGATAATAGCATTGTGAACATTTTAGAGATACAAAGCTTTGCTTGAAGACAGATGCAGAAATATCGAGACCTTGACAACACCTCCAGCACAGGAAGAGCATTTTGCCACCAGTTCTAGGAGGTACAACCTCCCCATCCTGCTTTTGGGTAACCTGAGGGGCAGAGGCAGATGGAGCACATCTGGGAATGGCAGCTGAGTTTCCAAATCCTAGGCCAACTCCCAGTTACTGAGATAACACCGATCCTTTCCCTTCCTCCCCCTTCATCCCCAAGAGGCTCCCGGGAACTGCTGACCCTGTGGGTGCTGCTGGCTCCCTGCTGAGCAGAGCACCCCTCTGGCCACATCCCAGGCTGGGTGAATCACCCTGGGTGGCTTCAGGCTCCCATCACTCCTCCCTCCAGCTCCATCACCTGAGGAGGAATGGGAAAATGCACATTGAAAGCTAACCATGGTCACTTGAGTTACAGGTATCAAAGCAGTGTTTCATGGAGGGATTAATCCTTTCCAAACCTGCCCTCCAGATGGGTTTCACAGATCTTCTATTTCTCTTAGTTCAAACAAAAAAGAAACTTATTCTCTTTGTACCAAGCAGCACTACTTTGGAGAGATGAAACGCTGGGTATGCCAACAATGTTTTCCATACAAGTTGCTCATACCATTTTCAAAAGGGGAGAGAAGATGATTTCAAGCAAGAAGGAGGTTGGCTGAGAGAACCTCCCAAGGTCTTCCCCAGCCTGAATTTTCCTTGTGATCCCTTGGCTGTGAGAGATGGTTTGGGCTTTATTTTCGTTCTTTAGGGAAGTACAGGTAGATCCTCTCATCACTTGTAAAAACTCTTCTCAGGAACCATATTTGTTATTTTTGTGACTTTGATGCAGAAGAAGAGTAGATGGGCAGCTGGCAGGAGGTTTGTTTATGACTCCAGTGGTGTCTGGACTTGCTCTGGATTTTGTGTCTCCAAAGTCTGACTCAAACCCAGTTCAAGCCAGTGGAAAGAATCCCAGCAGCTTAGCAGATATAAAGCTGCCACTCTGGGAAGGATAAACTTTTGGTAACACATCCTTTCATAAATCTCTCTTCTTTCTGACATGCCAGTGACTCTCCTCGGGCAGGGGTTTTGCTGGTGGTTATTGGGGCATGCACAAACACATTTCGTCCTGCTGCTGCTACTCAGATGATGCTGCACCATTGTAACAGATTCTGGCACCAATGCTGTACCCTCTGCACACACCAGATGAATGCTCTGTCCTGCCCTTGGGCTGTGCCTGGGCCTATCTGCCTCCATTTGCTGCCCTCTTGCCTTTGCTTGGAGATCACAGAATGGTTTGGGTTGGAAGGGGCCTTCCAAGCCCATCTCGCTCCATGGGCAGGGACACCCCCCACGAGCCCAGGTTGCTCCAAGCCCCATCCAGCCATGTGGCTCTATCTCTGGCCACCTAAATCTGTTTGTTCTAATGCTGTTGAGATCCTATGAAGGGCACCCATGGCCTCCATGGTGTCTCCCTTTCCTAATCCAAGTACAACAAAATACTCACTTAAATTCATTACCACTCTGAAAAGCCACTGTTGTCCCTAAGAGTGAGGACAAGGCTTACAGAGAGAGGTGGCACAGTTCATCAGGCCAAACAAGATGGGCAGAACAGACAAGCTTTTTGCTCTGCCAGTCTTTCCTTAGGACCTTTATTAAGAGATTTCTCCATGGTCTCCCCTGTGCAAGGACAGCCTCCCTTTGGATGTGTCCGCAAGGTCTGCAATTTGTAAGGCAAAGAAATGGTTTTGATAATCCATAACTCGCTTAACAAGGACTCCCCACACAAAAATGGTTGCCTGTCTGCAAAGGAATGCTTCTGGAGAGCTATTTTGTGGCCAGTCACTCAACGTTACTGATCCTCATTAGACCAGAAAAGTACATGCTTTCCCTCCAGGAAGAGTATGTAAGTGTTGGAGTTTCTAAGGTTAGAAATGATTGAAACTGAGCAGTTTGAAATGGTAATTTTTCCCATAGCTGAAATTGAAAAGATGACAGTTTTCTTTCCCGTGTCCATTCTCATTATTTATCAGAACTTAGGCTGTGATTTACATCCTTAACAAGTAAAATGGATAAGCCAGACTTCTTCCAGGCCACTGCATCCCATCTCCTTTGCCTGCTGCTGCTCCAGCCTTTACCAAACACCTGCACTGCCACCTTCTGCCTGTCTTACATCTCGCAGCTGAATTTCCACCACGATTTTTTTTTTTTTTTTTTTTTTGCTCGTCCTGCCGAATTCAGGATGTACGTCCTAGGAAAACTTGGAATACAAAGAAGAAACCACATGTGCATATGCACAATCAACACGGTCTGTAAATTGATTTTTTTTCTAGCTGGTCTCTATTATTTGCACTATGCTTAATTCCTAGTTTTAATTTAGAGGAAGGGAACTAGTTTTAACTTTAGAGGAAGGGAACTCTCCAATGCTGCTCCCCGTGACCCAAAAAAATTAAAATACTTTGCCCAGAGAAGCTGTGGCCAAGGCCAGGTTCAATGGGGCTTGCAGGAACCTGGGATAGTGGAAGGTGTCCCTGCCCATGGCAGTGGGTGGAACATCTTTGCCTTTAAGCTCTCTTCTAAACCAAACCATCCTGTGGTTCTAGGAAAAGAAATCAAAGTGAAGCATATCTATGGCTTATAAATGGGAAAAAAAAAAAGTCCATTAATTCTTTTTTTCTTTTCTGATGAAATTTTAGCTAAATGCAATGTCAAGTTAAGGGGGAAAAAAAGTATCTGAAAGCCAAGTGAACCCCGAGGTACTTTAAACCCTCTCACATTGCTCAGTTTAAAGAATTCTTGGTATTTTTCCTTTCCTGATTGAAGGATGGGATACAAAGATGACTCTCTACTTAGAAAAATAAATATTCTTAGTGAACATGCTAATCCTTGCAGCAGCCAGCCTCAGGCCAAGCGGCATTTCCAAGCGGGAGCAGAGGCCCTGGCCCCAGCCCTGGAAGAGAGATGGGCTCAGCACTGTCTCCTGGAAAGCGCCAGAGTCATTATCGAATGTCTAAACCCCAACCTTTAACAGAAAGCCAGGTCTTGCAGGCTTGAGAGACTCGATGCATGCAGGAAAAGGTTGGGAATATTTCCCCTGTATTGTAAACAGGATTTTTCCCATGCTGAGGGAACAGTGGCATCTGGTGTTCGCTGGGCTCTCCTACAGCCACCGCTTCCCAGGCGGCTGCTGGAACCTTCCCTGGACACGGGCAGGGTTTGGCTCCCGGGCGGCACCTGGGACGTGCGGGATGCCCGAGCCATCTCCCCAAAGATCGGGTGGGGGGCTCAAGCCCATCTGAATGGCAGCTGGAGGCCTGGGTGGTGCATCAAATCCCAAATTGCTTCCAGCGAAGAAGGGAATCGCTCTTGGGGCAGGAATTCCGGGAGCGTTGTGTATCTCCCTGGTATTTTCTATGTAATTTAGAAAAGGCAAATTACTCTCTGCATTTTGCTAATTGAAATACGGTTTATTGTCTCCTATCCCGAGTGCATGAAAGGACATTTCCTACGGAGGTGGACAGAATGACCAACTCGAGCTTGGATCTATACAGAAACAATTTCTGCTGGTTTCTATCAGTTTTCAAGTTGCAGATTTTCCAAAGCTCTGCATCCTTCTGCTTCACCAAAGGCCGTTTTGCAATATTTTCAGGATACCCGTGACCAGTTTTATCTGAGTGCTGGGACTGGCAGGCTTTTTTCTGTTCCTGTTGTGATCGGTCCATAAACCCAAGTTCTGAGCCCGGTTACTCCTCCCTGAGTGTGGAAAGGAGCGGCTCCGCTCTGATCCCATGCTCCTGCAAATTCCTGCTCCTCCTTGTGGCTGCGCTCAGAAACTCAGCGCTTTCCCTGCACGGAGCCTTATTTCAGCAGCTAAACTCACTCAGAGATACTGATTATTGTCCCTTTTGGGCAGCCTGCCCTATTAAGTTACAACAAAATGCATTTTGGTGACATCAAAACCGGTTTCACAGCTGTGACAGAGAAGGGTGGCTCTGCAAAGGCACTGAACACCGACCTCCGTGGTCAAAAGCAGCACGGCTAAAAGGATTTCTCTTCTTGCCCTTGAGGTTTCCAAACTCATCAAGTGGTTTTAAGTAACAGGTAGCACTGTGGCAATGTGCCAAGGGCTGGCTTTTGGGTGGTGTCACACACCTTGGCACGGTGCTCCTCAGACCAACACATCTCTCTGTTCCGCAACAATTTGTTCAAATCAAACCCTGGATTTGTCGTGCACCAAAGTTTATTTTCTATAAAAACACAGGAGGTTTTCCAAAGGGCAGCTGAACTCCTGCTAGAAAAAAATAAATCAGTAGGAAAAGGGCACCTAATGCCAAATCCCACTGAAATTAAATTTGATCCCCGTCATCTCCTACAAAGATGTGGTATTAGGCTGGCAAATGCCCCAACTCTTGTAAGTCACCAGGCAATTTGAAGTGTGTGGAGAACAAGCTGCAAAAGCTCTACAAATATCCCAACCCTTTTGCTGTCAGCATTCAACATAAACATTGTTACCTGAATAGGTTACAGAGAGAATAAGAAAGGCTGGCTTTGTAATGTTTTCTTTATTAAACTCAGCTTTCATTGCTGTTCTGAGTTGACAAAAATGTTTCCCAGGAAGACTGACAAACAAAAACAGTTCATAAATATATATTTTTTTCAAACACCATAGGTATAAACAAATAAAAGCTCTGGTTTGCTACTTTGGGAGGCCCTGTGTAACCAGCATTTTCAACTGGCCAATTAGCAGCATGTGTGTTAATCAGTGAAGAACTTCCACTTGTTTTTAAATTATCAAATCCAGTGTTTTAAAAATTATTGCTCATTATCAGACAAAACCCCAAGATAAAAAGGATGTTCATTATACCATCCCTGCTGGTAATGAGGATTTTTATATTGACAGTACATGCAGCTTTGGTGGTGGGGTTTTTTTAGGCAATTAAGACCAAAACTTTTCAAAATTGATTGAGATGCTGGGCAACCAATCTGACGATGTTCCAGGAGCCAAATTCTCTGCAGCTCTGACCTTGGCACCTTCCTAAACTCTACCTTCTTTTAATATGTCAAGCTGAGCACCCCTGACAAAAACATCCCTCAACCACTAATGGCTGGGGATGGAGCACTCAGCTGTGACACTGCTACAAGGCTTTGCTGCCTGGAATTAAATCCTGTCCCCTGGGGATGGAGCACTCAGCTGTGAAACTGTTCCAAGGCTTTGCTGCCTGGAATTAAATCCTGTCCCGGCACAGCCCCTGCCTCTTTCTCAAAACCCCTGGGACCTGCCTGGAGGGCTGAGATGAGGAAGAGAACCAGTGTGCACAGAGTCACGGAGCTGTAGACGCTGGAGGTGTTTTTCCTCTCTCGCTGCTCCTCCTGGCTGGCAGGCTCGAGGGAGGGGACAGTGGCAGGTACCAGCAGAAGGTGGAAAGCTGGATTTCCTTGCAGCCCTTGGAACTAGAGGCACCTGAACCTTTGCAGTTCCTGGCAGCAATGCCTTGCATGGCAGACCCACCCCCC
>NW_008236441.1:362713-376228 GCF_000691975.1 Corvus brachyrhynchos | reverse complement strand
TTGGCCAGTGGTGTCCCACCGGGACTACTCTAGGGCAGTTGCCCCTCCCTCGTGCCCGGGAGCACCTTGGGGCCAGCACCCGCCATCCCATGTGCTCCTGCTGGGCACAGCTCGCTGGCCTCCCTGCCCTGCTCCAGCTGCCCACTCGCTTCTCCACGGGGAAACAAGGGGGGCACTCTCAGTGCTGACCCCCAGGCAGAGGAGCCTGTCCTGGAGCGCTGTCCATGTCACACCAGCGAGGCACATTCC
This sequence comes from Corvus brachyrhynchos, assembly GCF_000691975.1. Taxonomy (NCBI): domain Eukaryota; kingdom Metazoa; phylum Chordata; class Aves; order Passeriformes; family Corvidae; genus Corvus; species Corvus brachyrhynchos. Next base: position 375,979 of record NW_008236441.1, on the reverse strand, counting down.
TCAGGGCACCGCGGCCGGGACGCTCTGCGGGGCCCTCGGGCCCTCGTCCGCCCTGTCCCCTCCGGGCCGCTTGGGATACACCGCGCTGGCCATCTTGAAGAACTCGTCCGCAGCGTCCAGGGCGATGAGCCGGTCCTGCCAAACAGCGGGATTACGGTCACTGTGGGACGTTCCAGGCACATCCCTGCCCGGGGCCCTCCCTCCACAGCCGCCCTCAGGCTAAGCAAGGCGTTAGGTCTCATCTTTTCCCACCCCGTGGACAGGATGCAAGAGCATCCATTTGCACAGAACTTGTGGAGGGCTGCAGAATTCATGGTGCTGCAACACTGGCATTTCCAGGGCAACTGAACAGCCAAGCTCCAAGTGCAACATCTGACAGGATCACCCCAGATGCCGCCATGTATCTGAGCATCCTCTGGTTCACCTACTCATGCGAGCTCCCTGCAGAGCGGGGATGGTGGGGGGAAGGTGTGCTCGGAGTACTCACCACCACAAAGAGGTAGCGCTCGGAAAGCTCCCAGCTGGTTGGGAAGATGTTGGTCTCTTCCAAGAGCTTTAACAAGATGTCCCGGGCTTTGCTCATGTTCTGAGAGTCGCTGATGATGCTGAGTTTGGTCACTGACAAGAGGGAATCTGCTTCCTTCTGGAAACCTGGGGAAGAGATGTTACAGAAACAAGTCAAACATGAGAGCAGGGTCATCCCTGAGCCCTTCAGGCTCTTGCAAGGTTCCTTATTCCCCTCCACCCTGGGCAGCTGTATCCCTACTTCCTAAAACAAACCAGCACTCCCTCAGGCAGGGTGTGGGACAGGTATAAACTTGCTGCTGAGGAAAATAAATCACAGAAGTATTCACAGCGAGTTCGTTGCTGGTTTTCCTGAGAAAATGTGTGTGAACGTGCACAACTGAGGGTGTCGATTCAGCTTTTCCATGTTCCTGATGCTGACAGAGCTTTCAGGACTTGTGGGGCTTCCTAAATCAGGTAACAGGGATGAAACCTGTGGCAGTAGTGAATGCCAGGCTAAGTGTTCCTGTAGCAGTCAGCATTGATTATAGGAAGGGTATCCAGGGAAGGAAAGGTGGAGGGGAATGAATGTAGGGGTCTTTAAATGCAATGGCTAGCATTTAACTCTTTGTTCAGCTCCAGGGGGCTGGTGGTGATGCATCTCACATGAAAACACTTCTGGGGTAAAAGTGGTGGGCTTATGATTAAAGCACAGGCCCAGATAACAGAAGATAGCAGGTTTCACATCTGGTTGCTTATTTAGCTTTGCTAAGGCCAAATGATCCCTGGCCTTGAGCTTCCCCAGCCTTTGCAAAGCATCTCCAGAGCCATAGCAGATGTGAGGGGGATGTGGAAGAGCCTTTGTGAGCCTGCAGTAAGAGATGGAAGGATGCCAAGTGATCCCTCCCATGCTTGGCCTGCACAGGCTGTGTGAGCACCTGGGTGTAGATGAGGGCTGACACCTCGTTATGGATTTATGATGTTCCTCCCACCCAGATGCCAGAATAGCAGGTAGGGCAGGACTGGCTGAGATACCCATCTCTGGCTCTCACTGGGGGTATCCTGGAATAGACTAGCCCATCCTCTTCTCATCAGCCACCAACCACCTCCAGAGCACGATGGAAGTCACCCAGCCGATGCCCTGGCACATCCCGAGTGTCACATGCTGTGTGCCGGGCAGTTGGGAAAACCCCGTCACACCCACCACCACCACCACAACTTGGAGAGAGCAGTAGGAGGGTTTCTGTGGAGCAATTCCACTTGCTGAAAGAATATTTCAAATCCCCTTGGGAGCAAACAAGGTGAGTGGCTTAGCTCTGATCAGCTGCCATGGGCTAAGGAAGCAAAATAGATGTATCTGTGTTCCCATCTGAAAGGAATATTCATTCCTTCCTGCTTATCTTGTTTAGAAAGACCTAGGGTGAACTCCCACTGCAAGGTTTCCACAAGGAAGCTTGAAGTGGATGACTGTGCATGTTATTATGGGCTTGGAAGGTGATCATGGCTCATGGGTTTTTGACGTGCCTGCAGACACGGTGTCCCTGTCCCCTCCCCGCCGTGCCTGAGCCCTTCGGAGCCTCAGATGCCACGTGGGACACCTGAGGGCATGGCTCAGCAACCTCCTTTTACTTCCCTCCTCTCCAGCTTGATTTCGTGCAGCTGTTCCTATCCTCAACCATGGTGGGATCTTGCATTCAGTAGCACTGGAATTACATCCTTTTGGCCTCCAGCTTACCTAAATCCTCCAAAATGTGTTTCCACCTGCTCCTCACTTCTTTCCGGGTCTGCCGTAAGGTATAAATGTCATAGTTGAGCTTCTGCCACTCCTACAAAGCAAAGGGATGAGGGACACTCAGTCATTGGAATCTGCTGCTTTTGAAGGACTTTCAGCTTTGAGGAAGGGAGCCAGAGGTGCAGAGCTGGTGCAGGCACTGAGCTATGAGGTGGTGGGTATGAAGGTCAATGACCAGGCTGCTGTTGCCCCTGGAAGAAATGACACTGACCAACAGAGAATATTTAGCTTGACACTTGGTTCAGCATCTCTGTGCCTTCTCTGTTCAAAACAGCTTCCAATTTCCCTGAAATTACAGAATTTAGCTCAGGTGTTGCTGACAGCTGCTCCTCAGTCAGACATGGAGCCCGATGTTTGGCACTGAACTGGAGCAGGCAGGTGTTCAAAAGTACTAGAAAACAAGAAAAATAGACTTTTTTTAAAGATCAGGGTACCCTTTTTTAAAAGGACAGAGGTGCACGTGGATGGATGAGGACTGAACTGGAGTGATCTGACATGCTAATAACCCTTAGTGGCTGCCAGTTGCTGCAGTTAATGCCTCACTTCACTGCACAGCTGAAATCCTTGCACTGGACCTCCAGGTCTAGAGCTGGATAACGGGACACTGGGCAAGAGGGAAGGGTTTGGGGTTATTTATTAAAGTCACAACACATTTAAACACAACTGCACAAGTTTTGTGGTGGGCTTGGCAGTGCTGGGTTAATAACCAGACTCAATGATCTTAGATAACTTTTCCAACCTGAAGGATTCTGTGATTCCATGACTCTATGAACATGCATTCCTGTGGAAATGCATGTGTTCTGCAAGAAAACCAGGAGCACTTTTCCCAGCTTCTCCTAGCTGAGTTTAATCAATGCACACACTCCTAAGGGTGCATTTTTAGAAGCAGCCCAACAGCAGGGTCACAACATCACCTGATAACTTCCTTACAGTAACAACCTTAATTAATCTCATTCCTCAGCAAGAGATTACCTAGATGGGCTCCTGAAGAATAAACAAGTGTTAATCTGTGCTGTCACCCTGAGATTTTCCTACAGGCCACGCTGGGTTCAGAGCAGACAAACAATACCCACAGAGGTCGGCTGTGACTGTTTTCTGGTACTTGGTCAAAGAGCTGACTTGATTCCATAAAGATATGAAGATTCCTTAGTGGTTTTTTTGCTGAATGTGGCTGACATGCCACAACCAGAGATCCAAACCCAAGCCTGTTTCCCTGCTGATCGGCACTAGCTGCAGGAAGCCCTGGGAGATTACACTCTGGAAAAAGCAGCCAGCGGGGTTAAGACAGTGGTGACTTCACGTCAGGAGAGCAGGGGAACCGGCTCTGCCACAGCCGCTCGCTCCCAGAAAACAAAATCCCCTTCCAGAGGCACATTTCCCTCTCTCCTGAAGCAGCACTTGAGAACAGCTTGGCTGCCTGTACAGGAGGGCACCTGGCTGCCAGCACAAGGCACCAGGACAGCCCTTCACCAGAGAAATGAGGCAGGGCCAAGGCTCTCCTCTCCCCTGACACCGGCTCGGAGCTGGGAACTGAGCTCCTCTGGGTGGAAAAGAGGGGGGTTATTGTGTTAAAGCTCTGTGGGAAGTTTATTGAAAACTTGAGAGTTTTTAGAAAGAGGCTGAAAAACTGTGTGATGCCTTGGTCCCCGCTGGCAGGGGTTCCTTGGAAACGCCTTGGCCCTCTCGTGACCCCCTGGCACAGGCAGAAAGGAGAGGGAGCCAGTCTGGGCATGCTGGTGGGGGAATGGCTGCGTGTCTCTGCCCTCCCATGGAGATAAACAAGGCCTTTAGTGCAGACAATCGATCCAGACAGCCACTGTGATCCCAGGCGTGCTTCATGCCGTGGAATTGGGGAGCTGGGGCACTGGAAAAAATGCTCCTCTCCACATAATGTGGCCTGCTGGCACCCAAAACCAGCTTTCAGGGCCACGGGGAATTACCCCATGGTATGAGCCAGACTCCTTGCTAAGCACAGTGAGCAGTGCTTAGCATGCAGGGAAGCTGCTCCTGATTTTCTCTGGATTAACAGCAGTGTGTTTTCCCTTGTCTATTTTTGTTTTAAGGGAATCTAGGTTATGGCTTTCTTGTACATCATAGTGTCTGAGTTGTGTTATGGAAGTGAATACAGTGAATATTCAGTCGCAGGGGAGCTCTGACAGTGTCCTGTCAATGGAGAATTTGGGGAGTGTGCTTTGGAACAGAAAATTATTTTTAACTGTGGTGCCTGGCTGGGACCTCTTGTTCTGGTGGGATTTCTTTTGCCTTAGCATGGAGCTGAATGCATTTACATTTCTGTAGAAAGCTGGGAGGAGGATGCTCGCAGCCATGGAAAAGGAACTAGGGAAGCAGATTATCAGGATGACGTTGGGCTGAGCTCTCAAAGGGACTCATGCCCTGCTCTCTGTCAGTCTCACAAACCACTGGGTTTTTCCAGGCTATTCCTTGCAGCAGAGACATCCGAACAGCCGTGGGCTGTCCCCTGTGTGCCTTTGATGAGGGAATAAACTCAAGAGCATCTTTCCACACCCAAAATTATTCTTAAAAGCACCTCCCTTGAGCTACACAGCAGAGGAGGAGCGAAGCTTGCCCTGCCCGTGCACAGGCGAGGGCAACATCGGAGGCTTTGGGGAGGACGTTCCCGTCGTGCCAGGGAGCATTTGGAGGGGCAGGCGGCATCAGGAGGCTGCTCAGCCCCGCAGGGCAGGCGGCTCCACACCAAACCCCTCTCCCTCGGCCTTCTCGGGAAGTCAGATGGAACTCCTGGGGCGGGGAGGGGGTTTCTCACACACGGGACTGGGAAAGCACAGCGGGAGACTGAAACACCAAACCTGCGGCGTTTCTGTGGGGCCGGGACATCCCAGCCATGCACTCAAAAGCAATCCTTTAAGAAATAGACTCTTTTGCCAAAATCTGAGTTAACCACAGGAAACCAAAGCAGGTTGCAGTTCCCGGCGCTGTTTTTTGCAGCCGTTTTTGCCCTTTAAACCTACAGAGCAGGGCACAACAGATACCAGTGGGGGCTTGAGAGAACCCTGAATGTGTGTCAAGAATATCCCGGGAGCCGCAGGGAAACCCCGCTGCCTCCCCTCTCTACATGCTCAGCCCTTCAAATATTTACCTGGAAAATTTCCCCAGGCTCTCTAGTGTGAAGCACCAAATCTGCAAATGCCAAAAGACATGGAATAAGCCAGGCTGGTACAGAACTCAGAGCTCTAGGAAAAAATGTGCCACGAGAACAGGCAACACTGTCCAACTTCTCATCCCTGATCACATGAAAGTTTCCTAATTACTAGGGAGCTTCCTTTATGTTTCCAGAACAATCCTCTACCAAATCCATTGCCTTTATTCTCTTAAAAGCAATTGAGGTCACTGTTCTGTTCCAGAGTTATTTTAGAAATTAGGTCAAAACAGAGTTATCAGGGGAAGACTGGAAAATATCAGTCCAGGCAGGTACCAGGGATGCTCCTGCTCTGGCTCCACTGGAAGTAGTTGAACAAATATAAACTATAGACCAACATCTCATCTTAGACTAAGCTTAAATTGGATTCTTTTTAAGAGAGGCATGCAGACATTAAGAGGGTCAGGTCTGGGCTCCCCAGTTGGCATCCCCGGCGCTGGATAAATCCCATCACCTCTCTATGCCCCAGCAACAGCCGGTGACAATACTGACCTTCTCTGTAACCTGTTTAAAAAAGAATAATCCTGTAGGAGAGCAGGAGGAGAAAGAAAAACAGGCCTTGCCAGCTCATTAATGGGCTTTTCAGGGGGATGATGCCAGCGTCGCTCTGCTAGCCAGGCCCCTAGCAGGGATGCAGGCTGAGGGACTGCCTTTGCTAGTGGGGTTTATGATCCCACCTTTCCCTAGGGAATGAGCCAAGAGAAGAGAGAAACACTGCATTTACAGCAAGCCATGAGAACAGGGGATTTTCCTCAGTCATCATGCAAAATGCCATCTTTAGTTTCTGTTCCCAGAGCTGCACCCTAGCTCTGGCTCCTTCTCTGAAGCTCCTTCTCTGAGTATTGGTGCACAGCTCCCTGCCCATGGCTGGGTAACTCCACACATCCCACCAGAGGCTGTGGAGAAACCAGGGCCACCCCAGACTGGACCTCATGGAGGGAACGATGCCACCTCACACTCATTAGCCTGGCAACAACCACAGTGCAGCTCTTGCTGCTCATTTCACCACCAAATTTGAGATTTATTTTACCCTACAACAAGCTCAGTGATGCTGCAGAGCAGGAGTAGGAAAAAAAGCCACATTTTTCCCATATTTGAAACATGACCCTGGCCTTCAAAAGCTGTGATGACAGCTCTGATCTTCAAAGGCTGCATCTGCTTGGTCAGCCCCTCAAGCCAGCACTTCAGCAAGGGCTTTCCTGGTTTTCTCAGTGCAAGCTAAGGACACGCCGAGTTTGGACTGGAGCTGCCAATTTCCCAGAGCAGGGTTGCCAGCAGGGACAGAGGGAAGACACAACTCCACATGGATCAGGCGTGGGTGCAGCCCCATGGTGGGGGCAAAGAACTGACCCCAAGAGAGAGCACCAACACTGCCAAGATGGTGCCATACAGATAAAGAACACACGATGGAGAGCGACCTGCTCTTTGGGATCCTTCCAAAGGCCAGTGCTGGGAAATCCCTGAGATACAGGTGGGGAAGGGCAAAGCACACAGTGAGTGCACCGCACGCCAGAACTTCTTTGTTAAATGAAGGAACAGAAATGCACAAAGTTCTCCCTTCAGTCAATTTTAACCACAGGAAGAAAAGGACCTATAGCTTCGTAATACTTGTGCACTGCACGAGGAAACTGTTCCTCCATCCCGTCCTGCAGTATCCACAGGCTCCCCCTGGGGATTTCAGGAGCAGAGCGGCCCCCAAAGCAGATTATGGCTTTTGCAGCCCAGTGTTGTTCTGCAATTAGACTTTTTTCTCTCTCTCCGAGCTGAAGTCTCATTAGGAGGGGAGGGCACTGCAGTCTGGCCTAGTTTGAAAATGCTTGCTGGAGTAAGGAGAGATCTTGGCACCCAGGGCTGAGCACAGGAATGTTGGCTTTCCATCCAAGCCCCTCCCTGTCCTGCCACCCAGCAAGAGCTGCAGCTGGAAACGGCAGCAGCCTGTTGGGCTTCCCTGTGGTGCCTCAGTTTCCCAGCTCTAAGAGGGGACAGCAGAGCAGCTGCCAATCCCGGGCTGCAAAGGGCACGGGGCCACATTCAAAGCAAGTGTTAAGTGCCTTGGCTTTCCTCAAAACTTTCCCCACTGTTGTCCTGACGTTGTGCTCCTCAGGCTTTTTACTAATTGCACTGCATATAAAAGCAGAGCATGTGATCCTACCTTTGCTGTGGAGAGGAAGCCCCGTGAGCTTTGGGCTTTCCTTTTCCACTGGCAGGCACGGGGACTGCTCAGACCCGCTAAAAACCCTACAGATACACAGAAGGCAGGATTTAGGGCAGGATTTAGGACAGACAGGCACACTGGCTTTAGGACAGGCAGGGGCAGGAGCACTCTCCTGCTCACCCATTACTGATGCTCTCCTCTGCTCACTGAGCAGGGCTGACACACAACACTCCTGGGCACCAGTGCAGCCCCCTGAATGGTGCTGTCCTTGTTTCCTTCAGCCACTTTGGGATGGATGAAGCTCCCTGGCTTCTCTCAGACAAGCAATTGCAAGGCAGAAAGAGCAGCAGTGGGGAGGGAAGAGATCTCCAGTTAGAGCTGTAAAGGTCACATGCCACCATGAAAATGTTGTTACAAAACCATCTGTTGTAAACACCATGATTAAATCAAACTCACCAAAAAAAAAAAAAACCACATTAAATGGGGATTCTGGCCAACGTATGCAAGGATTCCATTACCTCATTTAGCTTATTACACATTGTAATTTTGATCTCTCTGGAGTTTAAGGCTCCTTGTAAAGCTGAGCTGCCTTTTGGTTTACAGAGACTGTCACAGGAGAAACAGTTACACTCCTGCAGGCTCTTGGGTGAAGTAGGATCATGTTGAAGTTAAACATGAAGCCTCCAGGCTTTCCTGCAAACGTTCTGGAGTCATGAAAGCAATCAGAAAGGGAAAAAATATGCCACTGTTTGCTACAGCCTGCTCCTAATCAGGCCACTGCAATCTCCTTTGCACTGAAGTGCCTTAGCAAAAGAAATCAGGGCTGCAAAACAGCCTTTATGTAACAGCCATGATTTTTCCCTTCCCACTAAGAGCTGTGCCAGTTCCCTGCTTCCCAATAATTGCTGTGCATCCCACTGCAGGAGGATTTAACTTGACGTGTCCCCAGAGTGGCAGCGGAGCTCCGGGCGCTGCCAGGGTTGGGCAAACATCAGCCTGGCCATGGAAAGGACAAACAGGAATATTGAACCCAAACAGCAGCCTGGGAAGCCAGGAAAGGGGGCTGGGCCCCCAGTGCTCCCAGCACACGTTTGTGGGTTGTGGTGGTTGCAGGGCGTCATTCCCAAGCATGTTCCAGCTGCCCTGAATGCCTGGGAAACCTCCCTGGAATCTCCCTGCTTCCTTATACGTGCCAAACAAATGCATCTTCCTCATGTTCTTCCCATTCCCTGTCGCTTTCTTTTCCTTTCTGTCTCTTCTATTCCTCCTCCTCAGTTTCGTTCCCTGAGAAGTGCATTTGTCCCTGGTGTCCAGCTCAAGCCTACCTTGTGTCTTTTCCCACATCCCTGGATGCAGGCAGCCCATTACTGACCTCCTGAGTTCCTTGGTTTTTAAGTGTCAGCTGCTGTGTTCCCTCACTCCTCCATGGAAGACACATAACCCTCATTTTGGGCTGACCAAAGATGTACAGAAATAGAGATTTCTGAAGGGGATGGGGAGCGAAAAGATTCTGGAGGCAATTTATGCTCAATGGGATAACGCCCTGGGAGGGCACTGAAAGTATCCAAGCCAAGGAGAACACGGAGATTCTCAAAATAGAGGGAGATGAACCCAAGGGTACCATGGAGATGAGAAACTCATCACACCTCAGGGCAGCTCTTCCTGGATCAGTGCTGGAGATACCCCCAAGCTTCCCAAGGATCAGATGGCCACAGAGGCATCCACACCAGATATAGGATAAAATCTGGAGGGTGATGGAACAGATAGGAGGACCTGGTGCCTACATGAGCCACATTGGGGGACTTTGGGGTCTTCACAGCAGCTTAATTGAAGGAAAGGCATTGACCTGCTGGTGTCAGTCCAGAGGAGCCCACCAGGGTGATCAGAGGGGTGGAGCAGCTCTGCTGTGGGGAAAGGCTGAGAGAATTGGGATTGTTCAGCATGGAGAAGAGACTCCAGGGTGACCTAATAGCAGCCTTCCAGTGCCTGAAGGGAACCCTATAGGAAAGATGGGGCAAGACTATTTACAAGGGCCTGGAGTGACAGGACAAGGGGAAATAGCTTCAAACTAACAGAGAGCCAGTTTAGATTCAATATTAGGAAAAAAGTCCTCTCTGTGAGGGTGGTGAGGCCCTGGCACAGGTTACCCAGAGAAGCTGTGGCTGCCCCTGGATCCCTGAAAGTGTCCAAGGCCAGGCTGGATGTGGCTTGGAGCACCCTGGGACAGTGGAAGGTGTCCCTGCCCATGGCAGGGGGTGGAACTGGACGAGCTTTAAGGGCTCTTCCATCCCAAACCATTCTGTGATTCTGTGATTAACCAGGCACTGCCAAAGCCTGGGCTGTGACAAAAGCCCCGAGCCCCAGCCCGTGGTGGGGCCGAGCGCTGGCGCTGCCTCACCTCCGAGTCTTTGTCCAGCTGGTTCCTGACCACGATCATGTTGTAGAGCACGCGGTCGTCGTCGGCCTCGGTGTGGGTCACGTCGTGGGGGGTGCTCCACAGGTTCTGCTCCTCATCCCGCGCCAGCGTGGCTCCAAAGGACGCGTAGGGGTTGTTGTTACTGCAGAGAGAGAGGGGCACGCAGCCTCAGCACCAGGCTGGCCCCTGCTACCTTCCCAGTGCCCACTGCTGTGCCCTCCCCTCGCCCAGCCCAGTCCTGCTGCCTGAGGAGTGGGGGAGATGGGGAGATGGAGGTTTTCACCTTAGCAAACATCTGACCAGGCAAGCCACGGTTCAACCCAAATCATGCAATGCCCCACAGGTGCTCCTGCCTGAGAGCTGCAGTGATGTGCTGAGCTGTGCAACAACAGACAAGGCATGGAAAGGATATTCAGCCCCATCTCTCTCGGGGAATGGAGATGTCCTCAGCCGTCTAATGAATTCCAGGCTTTACTTGCTTAGCAAAGCTGAGCATCATCTTCTGGGAAGGCTGTCCCCACAGAGGTGGGGAGCTTTTCTCTGCACTGAGGCAGTTCTGTGTTTTAGGGCTTTATGCAGCTATTAGGATGTGCCACTTTTTAACAGGGATACTTCTGCCAGGAGAACTTTTAGCAGGGGATTTCCATAAAGTGTCTAATCAAGATGTCCAGGCACTTGAGCAGAACAATACAAGTGAGAACTATTTTTGGCCTTACCACCCTGTGGCAATCCCTGCTCACTTGTTGTTAGAACAACCCACTGTTTATTTCATTTGCTGCCTAAACCCCATGCCTTTCCCAAGGAACCCATACAAAGAAACTTCAGGTAACGCTGTGGGTACCATGGCACCAAGCCATAAAAAGATATTAAGAGGAGCTCCAGCACATAGATGAAATAGAAAAAAACTAATTCCCATCAGCATTCCAGCAGGAAGGTTAATTAGACTTTCAACAAACCGAAAACCTGAGCAACAGGTAATAAGGGGAAAGATAATCTCTTATAATCCTTCACTAAAGACAAGCAAACGAAGGGAACTTGGAGGGTGTGGAGGGCACCACAGTTTTCTCAGTCATGGAGCAGACAGGGAGGGAGCACTCAGGAGCCAGCTGTGCCATCAGCAGAAGTTCACTCCTACCCTGCCTTCCACAGCTCCTTCCCACTCAGGCATTTACCACTACTCTTAACATTTGAATTACTTAAAACACCCGTATTTAGCAATAACACTGCCACACCTGAGCTTTTCTGAGCCACTCCCTCCCTCACAGCTCGCAGGGCACTTCCCAGCACATTCCCATTTCCAAATCACAGCGTGGAGCATCCCGTAAGTCATGTGGCAGTGCCCAGGAGTCAGCAAATCCATACCAGCATGGAGAGCCCTGCCAACAACTCTTCCAAGCAACATTGCAAAGGAAGAAATGGGAGGGAAAGGAGGAGCACGTGAACTGCAGTGGCTTTGCAGGTGAAGGAATCTCCACAGGACCAGAAGGGAGCCAGAGCATTTCACACTCTGGATTTTATCCAGGAAATGGTGAGCACCAATGCTTCATCAACAGATTTCTGCTCCAGGGGGCTTTCAGTTCACATTAAGTGTTGGGATTTGGAGCCCAAATATTTAGTTTATTTTCATCCTGAGTACACCATCCAAGCCAGACCCCACCTTCACACATCAAGAGACAACCAAGCAGCCTGGATGCTTTGCAACACCAGCTCCCAAACCTAAAACTCAGCTAAAAGATCTGAAATCTCAAACAATTCGTTCATTTTAAACAACACTGCGGTAAAAATAAAAATACAGCCAACAAGCTATTGCAAGATCCCCACTATGAAATAAGACCGCACAGCCCCCCAGGGAGGGGCAAGGCAGCGACTGGGCTGTTAGATTAATTACACTGGCACACTTGCACAAGAGCAAGTGCCTTTCGAATCCCCAGAATGTATAGAGGCTTTCCTTCTTAGGGCCAGCATTAATTGGATCGCGGGCGGAAGGCGTGTTACTAAAGCGAGGTGCCAGCTGAGGGACAGCCACCACGGCCACGGGGCAGCAGGAGGGAGCCTCTCCGCACGTGTGCTCGGCTCCCGGGAGGTTAATGCCAATTTCCTGGGCTGGAGGTCCCATGCTTGGGATTAGCCGGTTATTATTTAGGTAGCTGCTTTACCAGCGCGAGATCAGGACGTTTCAAGCCGTGTGTCACCAGCTCCGCTGTTACCTGACACCGATGCAGGACACGCCGGGAGCATCCCACCCTCCTGCCCGGAGCGCCTCTGTCGAAGCGATGGCGCAGGGAGGGCACGGTCCCTGCCCCACCCCGCGGCTGGGATACCCTCTGCGGTGCCAGGACCGCGGCTGGCATCGGGGAAGGAGGGAGAGCCGCTGCAAACCCCCTGAACAGATGTTTTGCCACATGCAAACCCTCCTTACGTGCTTCCACTGCTCTTTGCCACGAGTCCGGGAGAATCTGTTCATACAACACCCCCAACCTCACGCTCTGTGCACAAAGCAGATGTGACCGACAGCAGGAGAGCAGGATCTGCTCCTCAGAGATCAGCACACTCGCATAAAGCCGGCTCTGGCTGTGCATCGTCATCTCCTCCCTGGCATCCCTGAGCGGAGAGGGCTGGGGGTGTTCACCTGGAAAAGGGAAGGCTCCAGAGAGACCTCAGAGCCCCTTCCAGTGCCTAAAGAGGAGAGTGACCTTTTACAGAGGCAGATCGTTTTAGGAAAAGGGGGAACGGTCTTAAACTAAACGAGGGGAGATTTAGATGAGATGTTAGGAAGAAATTCTTCCCTGTGAGGGTGGGGAGGCCCTGGCACAGGGTGCCCAGAGAAGCTGTGGCTGCCCCATCCCTGGAAGTGCTCCAGGTCAGGTTGGATGGGGCTTGGAGCAACCTGGGATAGTGGAAGGTGTCCCTGCCCATGGCAGGGGGTGGAACGGGATGAGCTTTAAGGTCCCTCCCAACCATAACCATTCTGGGATTCTGCGACCCCAGCGTGCAAACACAGCTCTGCATAACCCAGAGCTGCCCGGCAGTGGGACCTGACCCCCTGCACAGGAATGCAGGGCCCCTCTTTTTGTTCAGTGCCTCAGCTCCTCTACTGAAATCCCACCGTGGAAAGACAAGCGCTGGACCGTCCCTGTGGCCGGGGAGCATGAGGAGCACTGAGGGGATGCCGCGGGCAGGGCTCCGGCGAGCACCGCGCCGGCTGTCAGAAGCGCAGCCCC
>NW_008236441.1:347842-362285 GCF_000691975.1 Corvus brachyrhynchos | reverse complement strand
CGGCAACTCAGGGACGGGGCTGCTGCATCCTCCCGCATCCTCCTTGAACCGCCCTCCCGCATTTTCCTCCTGCATGTTCCTGCACCCTCCCGTACTGTCCTGCATCAGCCTCCTGCATCCTCCTGCACACCTCTGCAACCTCCTGCGCTCTCCCGCATCCTGAAGCGCCCTTCTGCATCCTTCCAAACCTTCCTGTACCCTTTTGTCTTCTGCAGCATCTTTCCCTGCTCTTTTGCATCCTCACGTGCCCGCCTCCGTCCCACGGCATCCTCCTGCACATCCTGCATCCTTCTGCATCCTCACACATCCTTCCACACCCTGCTGCACCCTCTTGCACCTTCTGCACCTCCTGCACCCTCCTCAATGCCCCATTGCATTTGCGGCCTCCAGCCCTCGTTCCCCCACTGGAACAGACCATCACTGGCTATCACAACATGGCCAGAACCAAAAAATCCCCCTTTTCCAACCCTCTGCACCACTGTGCTTCCAGGCGTGTTCCCACTTGGCTTTTGGGACACAGGGCTGTGATCCTGGGAGCTGCAATGGGAAATGGGCAGGGGGTGATGGACTCGGCTGTCTCCTGGTGCAGAGCCTTTTGAGGAAGACGAGAAGAGCCTAAAATATTACTCCCTTCTCCTTTTTTTCTCCCTGTCTTACATTCCTATCACATGCCTGGCTGGGACCCCAAGAAGGAAAAGCTTAAACGCTGAATTAAAATGGTCCTGGGTGTTGTTTAATCACCACAGCTTTGTTTGCATTTCAGAGCAGCCCATCAGGCATCAGCCAGACCCAGAGCAACTGCTCTGAGTCTGGTTTGGCCACGCACATCCCCAAGAGTTATTTAATTTTAGTACAGCGGCTTCCTGACGCCACCGGACCTTTTGCTTATGCCAGCAGATATAATAATATCAGCTACTACATCCTCGTGCCCAGTGAGTGCGTGCAAGGAGAGGTGAAATAAGATTATTTTGAGCTCACATTTCTCTCCTTCTTTTTATTCCAGAATTGTTAATTCATCAGCAGTGGATCCGGCCCCTGCGTGGGAAATGGGAGATGCCAGGTTGCTCTGCCACAGATTCTCAGGTGACTTCTAAATTTCATTTAATTCGCTGGTCCCACAACCAGATTTCCCATCTTCCTTAATTAAAAGGTGAAACGGTGGGAGAAGGACTTGCTGTTATTGTTTCTGGAAGCCCCCAGTGCTGGGCTTTGCTCTCCGTGTTCCCAGCTCCCGCCCGCGCTATTCATCAATCATTCCATCAGGAAGGATTTATGGCCGGATGAGCCGAGGGGCGAGGCAGGACTGCAAAGCCAAGGGCGCTCTCCTCTGCAGGCTTCCTCCTCTGCCCTTGAGCGTGTCCCTGCCTCCCTTTGTTTCCCCTCCAGCCTTTTGTGTGCTGGAGCACGACAATCACCAGCCACTGCCGGCTGCGATTGCAAGGATCCGCCAATTGCACGGCACGGATGCACTTCCCCAAAATAGTCAGTGCTGCAGGAATTCCCTTCTCCCTCTCCTCTCCGGCTGACCATCTAGGTCTCTTCATCTGGGCTTTCTTTTGACACAAGCAGTGATTGCAAATGCCAGGGATAGCCCGATCCCAGCTGAGATCTTGAGGCACAGCTCTAACACATCGACTGAGACATCCTTGATTTGTGGATAGCTCTCTTCCCTACAAGGAGCTTTATCCATACCCCACTGCTTTTAAGCCAAGAGAATTATGTTCTTCATTAATTTAAAGTCTGAGCCCTCTAGGTTTAAAAAGATCCTTGAAGAAATACCAACTATTTCCCAATCCCTTTATTCTTCGTTGTGATAATAAATCTTGCTCCTTTTCCATCAGAGAACAAATAACCAGAGGAGAGTCTCCCGAGAGCTAAAGCCTTCATGGGATCTTAAAATCAAATCAAGTTTTCCGTAAGGTAAGAGAAATATGACTGGCTTCTCCAGGGGATCCTGGGGATGGGGAGGGGGACCCCAGCCCACCCAGCCTTTTGGGTATCCTCCCTCCCATGTGGTCCAGCAAAGAGATTCTAAGTCTATCAAAGCTGAAATGAAATTTAAAATAATAAAATTTGTAAATTAAATGTAGCTGGGTAATGGTGCTATTTGCCTCCTCTTCCTTTAGTTCCAAGCAATCCATCCACAGGGAAACCCTTTGTTGAAAAATACCAAGTGACACAGGAGGACTGGCAGGCATCTCCTTTGGCTTTTTTCCCCCCTAAAATAGATTATTTTTTTCAGTTTTAGTAAACTTCAGAGTGAGATGCATTCCCAGTGAAGGTCTATTAATCCAGGACCCTGCTATATAATTCAAATCCATGGGGCCTGAAGGTTTGCGGAACAAATCGGGAAGACCTTAGGGCACTTTGGCATTCCTTAAAGCCTTTGGATGTAATAAGTGGGCAGGGAGGGATGATGGACAGTGTTTGGTCCTCTGTGCCTGGTGTTCAAACCCACATCTGGCCTAAGGCTCAGCAACCCGAAGATCAAGGAAACCAATTTACTGCTGCATAGTGCAGGGCCATCAGAGAGCAGCTGTCCCTTGGGGAGGACAATAGACTTGGAGTAGGGAAGTAGGGAGTCAAAGGCAGCTGAATCCAGTGTGCCAAAGGTTGGGAGAGCTTAGGAAAGGCTTGGTGCCATTTGCAGCCCATGCCTGGCTGGTGTTTTGTTTTCCTGCAGGTGTTTGGTGTCAGCTGTAGCCGGAAGATCCCCAGTTAAACATCACCCGTGCATTGCCCATGAGAGCAGCCCAGGGACCACAGAGTTCGGACCAGGGCAGGTGACTGAGGCCTGGGACACCATCCCTTCCTGCCTGCAGTCATGCTCTCAGCAAAATACAGCCAAAATGGGGGTGTCCAAACCCCAAAGAGCTGGGTTATGAAAACACAGGGGCATTTGGTGATTGCACAGTGTTTTCTCTTGGTGCAGGCACACCCCTGCACGGTTAAGCAGCAGGTGGCCCAAATAAAACATTTGGGACACAAGCCCGGGACCTCCAACCCATGCTTTGATTTAGCAAACTGCTTCAAGCTGGCCCCTGTCTTCAGTCCTTGAGTAAGTTCACTGCTTTCTCTTAAAATTAGGAGTGGCTTAAAGTCTGTGCTAATTAGCATGGACCTTTGACTCCTGTGCAAAGTACAAACTGAAGGGACTGTGCTTCCAGCAAACCACGGCTCCGTTGGCCTCAGCTGCATGAATTTAACACTACTCTCCTGAGGGAGGGGTGAAATCCTGCCCCAAATCAGGGCAAACTGCTTAGTTCTGAAATACCACCATTCTGAGCTCTTTAAGTTCTGTTGCTGGGGGCTCCTGCTGCATTTTCTCTTTCTGCTGGATTTCAGCACAGACAGAGCTCTGTAGGCATAGCTTTAGCTGCCTGCAGCATTTGAACTCTGTTCTGCTACCTCGCAGCATCTTCTGGGCTCTGCATCTGCTTCCTGAGATGTGGAGGCTGCCGAGCACTCCCAGGATCCGTAGGCATTTCGAAAGCTGTAATTAGTAACCACAGAGCTGTGTGAAGGCCAAGGCTCGGCTCTGGGGCTCCAGGATGTCGGTGGGATTGAGCCTCCTGAACTTGCCTTCTGGATTTTGCCCCCCGACACCGCCCCGGCTGGGCAGGGGGAGCAGCGGGGCTGCGCTGCCGAGGCGGGCGGTACTGGGGGCGGGGTTGGCCGTTCCTCGCTTTCCCCCGCCTTCCCCTTCGTCCCGGCCCCGCAGCTCTGGACTGGGAGGTGCTGGGAGCCGCTGTTGCGGGTGCTGCCGACGGTAAGGAGCGGGGGTGGCTGCGGGGAGAAGGGTCCTCTGAGCGCACGGAAAGCACTGGGAGGATCCCTCCAGGCAGCGCTTTGGCAGCGCTGCTGTTCCCTGCTGCGAGCTCCAGCCCTGAGCTGGTTGAGCATCTCTTCCTGCATGAAGGCAAAATAATCCTTGATCTCCGATGTATTTGTGCTCGATAAACTCGCTGCCCTTGAGCCCTCTGCCCACCTCGCTCGCTGCCGGCACACGAGCGGGTGTCCTTCCCCGGGAAAGGGGGCACGGAGCCCTCCTAGCAGTGCTCGCGGTGGGCCCCGGGAGCTGCCGCCGCCTCGGCCGGCGCCTGCTCGGGCACCGACACAAACAGGATGCGGCCGGGAGCGTTCCGGCGCGCCGTGATGAGCCCGGGCTCCGCGCCGGGAGCGCCCGGGGCTGACGGGGGAGCGCCGTGCCCGGAGAGCTGCCGTGGCTCCCCGGGGCTGAGCTGTGCGGAGGCCGAAGGGCTCCGCTCGCCTCCACGCGTGGTGATGGGCTCGGTGGGGCGAGAGACTTTGAGTGGCTCCTGGGCGAGAAGGGCCGAAAACCAGCAGATGGTTCAGAAAGCGCAAGGTGGAGTTGGGATTGTGTTGCTAATACTAAAACACGTATTTCCTTAAAACAAAAAAAACCCTGTTTTGCTGGTAGTTTTCAGCTTCGCTGCTCGGTCACCACCAAATTCACAGATATTCCAGCAATGGTGATTTACTTGAGAAAACACCCGGGTGGGTGGGGGAAGCAAAGGAGTTAAACACTCCTTATGGAGTGTGTAAAAAAACCTGGAAAGCTTTTCCTGTCGGACGCCGCTGGTTTGTTCCTGGTATTAGCTCAGGGCTGTGGGAGGGATTCTTGGAGAGCAGGTTAACGCTCCCTTGCTGAAGCCTCACGGGCAAAGTCCTCTCCGGGGCCCTGCGGGGAACTGAAGGCTTCAGTGCCTGCGGTCACGGGCTAAGGAAGCGGCAGGAGTTCTGTGTCGTGTGACATCCCCGGCTTGCTGCCTCCTGCCAGGTGCCAGGTCAGCCAAGCATGGCCACCCAGATGTTCGAGGGCAGACAGCATGCGGTCGTCTACCAGAAATACAGGTTTGCGCCAGGCAAAGAGTTGCAGCAGGCCATCCTCTCCTACATGCAGGAAAAGGTGAGTGTGGTATGGCCAGGCTGTAGGAAAAATCCAAGGAGTATTTAATTGTGGGTGGCAGTGTTTACAAGCTGGGAGTGTCGCCTTGGTTGGTGCCTCAGGGAAAGATAAATCAGCAGGGCTTAAAGGCCACATGGGGGCCAAGAAGAGGCTTTCTGCAGGTTCTGCCATGCCAAGGCTGTTCCTGAGCGGGTGCTGGGGAAGGAATGGGGTAAAAGAACAGGAACTGGGTGGCTGCTCACTGAGACACATCTACTCCTCCCTGCAGAAGGTGATCCCTGCAGAGCTGGCGGTGGATGTTGGCTGTGGGTCTGGACAAGGCACCCACTTCCTTGGGGAGCACTTCAAGAAGGTGGTGGGGACGGACATCAGCGAAGCGCAGATCCAGGAGGCCAAGGACACGCCCTGCATGCCCAACATCTCCTACCTGTGAGTGTCAGGAGGGCACGCTCAGCTGAAGGCAAAATTGGGGTCCTCACATGGAGATGGTGGTTTGTGAGTAGGACTGTTGCAAGAGCCAGTTGGCACCAAAGATTTCATTTGATGGAATTCCTGGTGTGAATAGGCATTATCCTAGACTTCCAGCAGCCATGGTCTTGCATCCCAAACCATCAAAAAAATACTCCCTGACTTCATGTCCTACTCTGTAATTCCCATATTCACCCTGAACCGTGCTGTAAATCAAATCCCTCCTGATGGGAGAGAATATTTTTGAAGTCCTTGCAAGGAGTTCCAAAAGATAAACTGAGACTTTTCCTGGCGTTTCAGAGCTGCCAGATAGTTGTTTATTAAGTCTTATCAGAGAAACAGAGCCACCAGCGTGACCCAGGTTCAACACAGAGCACAGAAAGCAGGAGAGAAGTCCGATTATCAAGATTTACACAGCCTTTTAAAGATAATTTAACCAATGGTTACTAAAAACTTATATTATTTTTACTTTTCTACCAATTATTCAGTAACATGGCCAGGAACTGTGGAATTCTGTGTCCAATCATCCCAGTTTACTTTTACTGCAGAATATGGAGTAGTAAAAGAAGAAGAAGGTTTGGAGAACAACAACAATCCTCCATTTTGATGTTTTTTGCTCTTATCTATTTGCTACAAAGAGAAGCCCAAAACCTCTAAATTTTTCAGCCTGTGACAATCTTACACAGTAGTCTATCACCTAATTCACACCACTGTATTTTCTAGTTCTTGTCTGATTGTAGGCAGTTTTTTCCAAGGTTGGAGGTCAAAACAGTGTTGTTCAGGGGGGTAAGAACCCTTAAAAACAGGCAGAGAAATATTCTTGGCACTCTGGGTTCCTACACCGTATCGCATGTGGCTTTTTCCCTTGCTCCTTGCAGTGTGTGCCCTGCAGAGGAGCTGCCATTCCAGGATGCCTCCGTGGATGTCCTGACTTCATTCACGGCCGCGCACTGGTTTGATATTGCCAAGTTCATGAGGGAGGCCGAGCGGGTGGTGAAGCCGGGCGGCTGCGTGGCCCTCAGCACCTACACCGTGGACATGAGCCTGCGCTATGGAGACTGCTCCGAAAAGCTCACCAAAGTCTTCAGGGAGGTGAGCTGGGAAAACCTCAGGATGGGGGAGATGTGTAGCACTTGGATGCAGAGAGAAAAGCAGTGGGACTGAGGGGGTATGGCAAGACGAATCCTAATGCAGGATGGGGAAGAAGGATGAGTAAATGCAGGGATAAGGCTGAGGCAGGATTTAGAGGTTCCCACACAGGGCTGGCTGGATCATGAGGAGAGACCAATGAGGACTGACAGGGCAGACTCTGGTGGGGGTGAGAAGGGTGCCAGAGCAGATTTGGGGGCTGGTATTGTCCAAGAGACTTTTCCTGTTGCCCTGATCACAGTGAAAAGAATGGGAAGTAGAAACTGTTGGGAAGAGGTCTTTTGTTTAGTAATCTTTTGTGACAAAGGGTGTTTTAACAATTGGATAAAAGGAGACTTTCCACTATGAGTAAGAGCTGTGTAGGGAGGACAGGACCTTTATTTCTATAATAGGATCCTTGAATTCTTGACACTAAGCAAGATGTATTGTAAGATGTTGGTGTATTTTAATGCAACAAGTAGTTTTTAAAAAAAGGACACATATGAATGTATCAGATGTAGGCCCAAACCTGAGTTAAGTGGCAGTTGAGAACTTCACGTGGTTTTGTGTTTGTTTTTAATACACTGTCTTTACAGTGCTGGGACACGATTTTAAAATACGCACATAATAGACTAAAATATGTCTTGGAAGACTACAAAGAGATCTTCGAGGCCCTGCCATTCCCAGACAAGAAGAGGTGAGCAGAACCACCTCTGATGGTGCCAGATACTTTATTCACCACTATGTCAACCTGTTGTCCGTGCTCCCCTGCCTTTGAGATTCAACTTGCAAATGCTCCTTTCTTCCCCGTGTCTCTTGTAGAATCACTGATATCTATGACCAAATTCCCATGACTGTTGAGGGTGTGGTTGGTTACATGGAGTCTGCCTCTCCATATCAAACCTTTATGAAGAATGACCCTAAAGCTGCAACGTCCCTCCTCCAAGAGACTGAAAAGAGGTGAGGAAACCGCTTGGGAAAACAAGCAGGATCTAGAGGACCTGTCCTATACAGTGCATGCAGAGGGAGGTTGTGCAGGCCCCTTCAAAGCTGCAAGTGAGTGTGCAGGGATGTGCTCCCTCCTTTCCCCCAGGGGTGGATACTTGTCAGGGGTTAAACAGCAGATCCTTAAATTTTAAGTCTATGTAGCTGTAGGATGTGCTTGCACTGATGAATCCAGGAAACCTCTGACATGAGACTATCTTGAGTTGCTTTACCTTGCTTCAGCTAGCAAAGGGCATGAAAAATACTGGTGGTTGCATCTTCACCCATCTGTTTCAGCCCCAACAAGGGCCTGCTGGGAAGGGGAGGCATCCAGCTCACTTATTCACTGAGCAGAACAACCCTTGTGCAGCAGTTGGAAACATTTGCCATCCCCACCTCTGTGCTGTGGTTGGAAAAGACCTGTCTGTGGTTGTGGGTGTTGCTCAGGTGGGAGCTGTCTGGGCAGGGTGAGACCCTTCCTCTGCTTCTCCTTTCAGGATGCTGGAGACAATGGGAGTTTCTTCTCGTGAGACCCCAGTGGAGTTCTGGGTGAGGCATGTCTGCGTGCTGGGGTGCAAGGGGTGCTGAGAGAGTAAACTCTTCTCCTGATATGGTGCTACAATGGAGGGAGAAGGTGGGCTATCTCCTAAAACCCTGCTTGTAACCGCTCGTATTCCTTGGGAAGATTGGTGCTGATTTTGGTGATTGAAATTTTGGTCTGTGGAAAGCAGGTGGGATTTTATGCCCCTCAGGTTCCTGTCCACCTTGGTCCTGCAGTCTGCCCAGTGCTGCTCTCTTGGCACTGGAAGGGTCCTGTTTTGGACTGCTGGTCTGATAATATGGGGAAGAGATTCACAGCTGAGAAGCTCACTGCATTTCTTACACCATTAATAACAATTAAAAATCAAGCTGAGAAAATGTTGCCTGTGGCTCCTGTTTTACAAAGAGGCTGTGGAGCACCCACTGGGCTGGAAAGAACTGTGCTACATTGGCTGTCCTGATGCCCTCAGTGCCCTTCTGCTCCATGGGGAAGGTGGGTTCTGGGTAGGAAAGGGCCATTGACCCCTTTCCCTGCCCCTGAGTGAGGACCTGGGCACTGTCTTTGAAGGCTGCCCTGGAAAGGGGCTGTTCTCACCCACAATGTGCCCCCATCCCTGGTGCCTTGCTGGCTGGTGTAGGTGTATCAGCACCTTTCCTGCCCCAGGACTGCCTTGGCCCTAGTGAGGCCCCTCAGCACAGCTCAGGAGCCTTTATGGGATCACTGCTGAAGGAGAGCAGGTTTGTGCCCCTATCACCCACCCATGCTGCAAAGGGAAGATTAGAGGCTGCATTTTGGGGAGGGGCAAGGGGGCTGGGCACACCCTGGCACGGGTCACCTCGTGTTTGCTTTCTGGCTATTTCAGGTCCAGGCCCAGCCATTGCATGGATCTTTCCCTTTCCTGTAATTCCTGTCCTTGGCAAGAAAGCTTCCCTGAAACCATGGGAAGGGCTGTGCCCTCACTCTGTTCTATGTCAGTGCATTCTTAAGAAAGGCAAAGTGCCATCTCTCTTCCCTGCCCAAGAGAGTGCACCTGAAGGGGGCTGGAGGTACTTCTGCTGAGGTCCTGGGCTCTCAGGGTCCTGACTGAGCTCCCCTCAGCTTCCCAGGGTGGGGAGCAAAGGCTTTGCCCCTACTGTGTCCCCCAGGAGGGTGATGGGGTCTCAGGAGGACATCTATGGCGTGGGAAGCCCATCATGGCTGGGAGGCTGATCTCTCTGTCCATGGCCATCTGCTGGAGCAGCAATACTGGATCAAGCCCTGCTGTCACTGGCTGAGGGGCTGCTCCAGGTGCAGATGGGGTATGAGCCAGCAGCAGCCATCAGGCCTTCCTTGGTGGGTGAGAGTGAGGGGTCTCTCCTGCCCGGGACAGCACGGGGTGACACCACTGCTGTGATGCTGAGGGCCTGTCTGGCTGCCTGGGCCGGGGAAGCCCCAGCTCTGCTGGCAGGGCTGGTCCCTGTGAGGTGCATCCCCCACAGGCATTCCAGGGTAAGGAGGGGTCCCCCAAGAGGAGACATCCTGTGTCTCTACAGTGCTGGCAAAAAGGCTCTGGGGAAGAAGTGTTTGTGTTTTTTCCTCACTTTAAGTTTAAAACAAGTTTGAATCTGCTTGCTAATTACGTCTGTAATTTAAATTAAAAGTCTTCCCCTCCCTGCACCGGAATGGTGCAGTGGGTGCCCGGCCATGAGGTAACGCCAGGGATTGCATCACCACCGTGCACGGTGTTGCAGCAGAGCCCTCGAGGTGGCTGCTGCAGCTCACGCATGCTGGGCGGTGCTGAAGGGTTCTGGGGGATGGAGTGGGGCTGGGCGACCTTGGTGGCACTGGCATCCTGGGCTGGCAGGGACAGGTCCAGTGATGACTGATGAGCAGAGCCCACCTGATGTCCCCTGTCCCAGCACCATTGGGCCATGGGCAGGACTCCCACATGTCACCTGGAGGTTTTATTTTTAAAGCTGGCTGTTTTGGGGCACACTTTCTGTTCTTTCTGTCTTCTTTACCCAGAGTAGTCAGTTTAGCAGGAGTCACTTCCTCCCAGACGGGCCCACTGGGGTCAGGAGCCATCTGGGCTCATCCTTACTCACTCCAGTGGCTTGGCTTGTGGCGAACGGCTTTCCCACGCTTGTGACACGAAGGAGCCAATGAGTCACCACAGAGCGATTGCCTCACCCAGTGCTGATGCCAGCCCCATCCACAGTCAGGTTTCACTTTTGTTCTCGCACCTGGAAATCCCACACACCTGGAATTCCCACATACCTGGAATTTCTTGCTCCAAGCAAGCTCGAGTGGCTCCAGCCTTCAGGCTGGGTGAACCTGAGGAAGGTGCTCCATCATCGCCATCTGAGCTGCTCTCGGGGCACAGCACCATTGGCAGCTGGGACTGGAATGACTGTGGGTCCCCAGTGCCCTGCAGACTCTGCTGGGCACAGTGGGATGTCCCCAGCCTGTGCTGGCTTTGGGGAACTCTCCGCTGCCAGGGTGGGAGCTGGCACTGGCACGGTTTGGAGGAGCTGTGGCGAACGCAGCCATGCTTTGCTGGCTGGGCTATGGTGGAGCGTGACATCGCTGTGCAAGGCGTGCGCCAAAGCCCGCGATGGCAGGACCCCATCCCAGGCACCTGGGGGCTCGGCTATGGCTGGGGGTGGCACAAATACCTGAGCAAGGCCCCCAGGAGAGATCCTCATCCCTCCATCCCAGCCGCCATGAGTGCTGGGGGCTGCGCTCACAGCCCGGCTTCGCCCCGCAGCTTTCGCTTTTCTTTGGTGCCTCTGAATTTCCTTTTGCATGTGTGAAGAGATGAGGTTTCGCTTTACTTCTCCAAACAGAAATGACACCTGGGAGACAAAAGCCACAGTGATGGGAAACAGGAGCCAAAGCTGTCCCATGAGGATGTGGTGCTGCTCGGTGACCCGGCGGGTGGCCTGAAAGTGTCTCGGCAGGGATTGGGGGTGTGGGACAGTGGGTGGTGGTGGATCACCCCTCTTTCACTGGGGGCCACGTTTATTTTACATCTGTTGGGATTTTCTGCTAAGGTGCCCTCTATTCCAACTGAGCTGTGCCTGTTGGGATGACAGAAGTGGAGTTATTTATGCTGGTTTGGACTTGTATTTCACAATTAAATTGAACATGAACTTTGTTGTGTTGAATAAAAATTAATCTTCTGTGGGTTTCTTCAGTGGGAGGGAAAGGAAAGACAGATCCCTTGTTCTGTTCACCAAGAGGGCGGACAAGGGACCCCAGCACACGCCAGGCTCAGGCTTTTAATTACTGACCTCACCTAACCTGCTGCTGTGAGGGAGGCTGGCATGAGTGCCTGGGTGGCAGCCTGGTCCAGTGGCCACACCATGACTTGAAAACCTAACGCCCACCACACTCTGGGGCTTTAGCACCACATTTTGCTGTCCTGGCTCTTCTCCAAGCTGTGTCTGTGCTTTGGACAAAGTGGAATGAACCCACTCTCATTTTCATCTCCACCATGGTTTTCCAGGAAAGACCTGAGCCCTCTGGGATGCTGCTGGAGTAGGGGAAGGGCTCAGGAAGGGCTGGATGGACCCTGTGAGTCAACAGCTAGTCCTATTCAACCTCTTCATTAATGATCTGGATGATGAGGCACAGGGGACTCTCTCTGTACCAAGTTCAGTGGTGACACCAAACTGGGAGAAGTGGATGACCCAGCTGTGTCATGGTGCTGCTGTCCACAGGAACCTCAACAAGCTGGAGAAATGGGCTGATGGGAACCTCAGAAGCTCAGCAAGGGGAAGGGCAAAGTCCCGCACCTGAGGAGGAACAGCCCCATGCACCGGGACATGCTGGGGCTGCCCGGATAGAAACAAGCACGGCAGAAAAGGACCTGGGGGTTCTGGTGGGCACCAGGTTAAACATGAGCCAGGAAGGTATCCTGGTGGGAAAGAAGGTGAATAGTATCCAGGGCTGCACTGGGGGGAGTGTTTCTAGAAGGCTGAGGAAGGCGCTTCCTCCCCTCTTCTCAGCATTGGTGAGGCCACCCCTGAAGTGCTAGGTCCAATTTTGGCCTCCTCAGTGGGAAAGAGATGTGGCAGGGACTGGAAGGAGTCCAGTCAAGTTCATGAAGATGAGGGACAGGAACATCTCTGGTATGAGGAAAGGCTGAGAGAGGAGCCTTGGGGGCTCTTGGTGGTGCTTAATGACAGCACAGCACAAGCTGAACCAGGGGAAGTCCATCTGAACACAAGAAAAACAGAGAGGTCATGAAGTGTCCACTCCATCCTTGGAGGTACTCAGAATTGGTCACCGTCCTGGGCAACCTGTGCCAGCTGATCCTGCCAGAGCAAGGGTTGGATTGGATGATGTCAAGAGGTCCCAGCCCACCTCCATGACCACATCCATGCCACTCTGCTCACCCGCAGGTGTACCTTTACACATGCTTACACAAGAACTTTTCTGCTTTTCTTGGACTCTTTCAAATCCGCCCCTTAGTTCCAAATATGAATATTAAAAATTGGTTCCTCCTGGAGTGTTCTGTGGCCACTGTGCAAGGCCCTGCAAAGTGCACTTATGCCTGTTACTTCTTACTGTCTTTGCTTCTTAGATCCAGGTATTGCCCTAATCTTTTATATTTAATGCTTGATGAATGTGTGAGACTAAAAGCACAGCAGCCACCACAGGAGGTTCCTTTGAGGGAAGGACAGTGTGCCGAACCATTCTGTCAGCAGAGGGATGTCAATACACCCTGTCTGTGTCTCCAGGCTAAACAGGGAGGAAACCCCAGCCAGCTCCAGTGGCTTGTAGGGTGGCAGCCTTGCTCATCCACATCTCCCTCCACAACTGTGTGTCCCACCAGGAAAACTTAAGGTGGAAGTGCTTCTGCTTTCACCTTTTTCCCTGCTTTGGTGGTGAGCCTAGTTCCTCAGGATAACACAGACATAAAGCTCATGCCTGCAGCCTGGACTGTGCAGTGCCCCCTCCCCAACATGGCCTTTCCCACGGGGAAACTGAGGCATGAACTCCTGCTGCCACTCAGGAGGCACCAAAGCCCTCCTGTTCCCCCGGAACCTGCTGTCCTCAGGTGTCTCCTGCAGCTTTCAGCGTGGGGTGGGGCTGGGTCATGCTGGTGTCCCCCCCATTTGTCAGCCACTCAGCCTGACAGCAGCGTCCCCCCCAGCCCCCTCGCAGGGTGTGTGTGCTGGAAGCAGCCCGAGCATCCTCCAGCATCCCAGGTGGAGGCAGAGCAGGCAGCAGGGCTGGAGGCAGCAGTGCAGGTAACAGAGCGGAGATTCCCTCCACCACTTTCATTTTCTTGTTTCCAGCTCTACCAGCGCTGGGTTTTCCTATGAATATGAAAGCACCACGCAGGAATAAAAAGCTGGAGATGGAGCAGCAAGGCAGCCACAGTGAGCAAGGTGAAGCAGCTCCACGTCTGAACAAGCCACCCGTGGCACCTGTCAGGCACCTCTGCATCAGAAATTTAGCGAATCCTGCCTGGAGTCCTCCGGTTCATCCTCTCTGGCATCTGGCACCGCAGCCTCCTCACCCATCGTAATCCATCGCTGACTGTCAAGCTCTCCTCGACAAAATGTTGTGCCTCAGCCTCACCCCACTGCTCGTGCTGGTGCTGGGGGTCAGCCTGGGGGCTGCCTTTCCCCATGACACCCTGAGGAAGGGCTGCAGGCTGTCCAAGTACCAGAACATTGCACCCGAGGAACAGAAGGCTGTGGACAAGATGAGAAAAGAGTTTGTGAGTACTGCTGGCAACAGGGGACAGTGGGGTGGCGGGGGGCAAGGGAGAGGGGATGCTGAATTCAAGACCTGAGTGACAAGGTGCATGTTTTCTGCAGCAGTTTGGGGATGAGTAAGATGTTTTCCAAGGGTGTCTGGGGACATGAAGGATGCTGGGCCAAATTTTGTCCTGGTTTCAAACTCGTCAAAGCTGGCCAGGGTTGTACAACATTGCCAGAAGTCACGATGCGCGTTTTTCAGTCTCTTTCTTGGTTTATGCCTGCAGGTGAACAACCACAAATGCAACACCAGGCTCTTCCACCGGAAATGGAATGCAGTAGACTTGCCGGTACGTGTGAAGTGATGCTGTAAGAAGGGGGCACACCTCTCCTGTCGGCCGGTCCCCTGAACCCCCGGGCAGGTCCTCGAGACCCCCATCTGCCAGCCCTGGTGCTTCGGGTCCCTAACCAGGACACTCCCGCCCACAGATGTCCGACCGAGTGGTGCTGGTGACGGCCGAGCTGAACCTCACCACCGCCATGCTGGAGCTCCCCGCTGTGCCCAGCTTCGCCGAGGTGCGCCGGCGGCCCCTGGACTTCTTCACCCAGGCGCGGGAGGATGTGCGGGGCTGTGTGAGTGCCTCCCCCAAAGCCCTGCCCCGGGCCAGCTCAGCGGCCCCGCTGCTGGCGGCCGCGCCG
>NW_008236441.1:342455-347654 GCF_000691975.1 Corvus brachyrhynchos | reverse complement strand
CCAGGCGGGGGGTAAGCCGGGCCGGGGGGGTGACGGCTCCCGGCGTGTCAGCGAGCGCACGGCTGCGGAGCCCGCAGCAGCCCCACTTCAGTGCTGACCCGCCCTTTCTCCCCGCCGCAGGACAGCACCGAGAGCACCGAGAGCACGGCCTGCCTGAGGGCCACCACCATCCTGCACGCCCTACAAGTGCTGGACAACCTGCGGTGCGCGGCCCTCCAGGACAAGTGCTGAAGTGCCCTGAATGCCAGCCCACGGCACCGCCCCCACGGGAGGGCCGGGAGAAACGCCCGCGCTGTACCTCCTATTGAACCCTTTTCCTCACTTACGCGAACTCCGGAAACTTTTTTTTTTATTATTTTTCTTAGTCTTTTAAATTATTGGCTCGGGAGAAGGCAAAGTAATGCCCTTCCTGAAAAAACGTGAAAATGCGTATTTATAGGATGCCTTTGCTTTTCTGGTTCTCAAAATGTTTTTAAGGAAATCTATTTTTTTACCTGCTATTTATTAAAGACTATATTATGCATACTTGCCTGTGTAAACTATTTTCTTACGTGCTATTTAGTGTGAAAACTAAAGTAGCTACCGTAAGCAGGTAAGCTGCCATCACATGTTTTTACTATGCCTTTCTGCAGTACCACAGCACAGGTATCGCCTGCACATCCTTGCCAAGGACATTGCCCGAAAGGAACCTCATTGCGTTTAATCTGGGGAGAGGAGAAAAAGCCTGGATGCTGGGTTTTTTGGAGGGCTTTAATAGATTCTGTCGCTTGGCTATGCCCCAGGTGCTACCCATGTGCTGCCATCTAATGTCAGGGGCAGCAGCCGAGGCAATGAAAACCCGTCCAGAGGGAAACGCCCTTGGGCGAGTATCGCCCAAGGGCAGGGAAACCCGCGGAGGCGTGTTTGGAATTCCCGATGGATGCCGGGGTTTGGTTAGGAGGCGCAGCTCATCTCTCAAAAAACCAGGCTGCAGGAACGCTTTGCCTCTGTGACTTTGGGCTCCCAGGAACGGGCAGATGCCATCACTGCCTGCTCTGGGACCCCACCTCCTGGCCCTGCTCCCAGTTTCACCCATCGCTTTCGAAGGCTTGCAAGAAATCCCCCTCTGGAACCTGTGTACAGCCAACATCTGTGGGGGGAGCTTGTTTTCAGAACATTTCTGTCCAAACCTGCTGTGCTGTGTTATCCAAGCAATACATGGATCTGGAGAGAGAAGCCTGAGGAGGGACAAAAAGGCTCTTAAGCAGCAGTTCCGTGCTGGTTTAACTAGATTCCAGTAAGCTAAATTCCTGTTTCTTTTTGGGGGAGGGGTAGTGGGATCACTGCAGTGAATGCTTAGGATGCAGTGAGTATTTCAGTAGCTGTCTGCCAAACTTCCCTTGTGTCAGGTCTCCAGCTTTGCCTTATCACACCTTCTAACCTGAATGCTGCTCTAATGGCTAAGTTTCGGTTCCCTTATTTAGTGGAAGCTACCAAATGGAAGAACTTAAGTTTATGCACCTATTTTACGGATGGGAGGGCTGATACTACATAATTGTGAAAATTTCTGAAGTTTTTGGTCAGTCTAGTTATGACACCTCAGTATTCACCCTCCACTACTAAACGCACACTTACAATCATTTTTTACAGAGATTCCATCTGATGGACTTGTGCTTCCATATGACTAATTATTTCATCTGATTGACTATTGCATATTGATATTAGTGACATATTGATTATTAATATTGACTATTCTGTCTGATTCACTAGTCCTCCAATCATCTGCTGCTGCAATGTACGAAATAGTTGGTTAATTTAAGCAGGCACTAAGGCAAACGCTGCAGCCTGGTTAAGCTCTGCTCCTGAAATCACCTTGGC
The DNA here is from genome assembly GCF_000691975.1 of Corvus brachyrhynchos. Classification (NCBI taxonomy): domain Eukaryota; kingdom Metazoa; phylum Chordata; class Aves; order Passeriformes; family Corvidae; genus Corvus; species Corvus brachyrhynchos. The sequence goes on along the minus strand of NW_008236441.1, from coordinate 345,797 downwards.
AATTGTTTTTTTGCCTCCCTCTTGGTGTGTTGCTATTTGCCATAGACTCAGCGTAATTTATATTGCAGCTGAATCACCCCCATTTCCATAGCAGTGTCAGGAGACAGTAAAAGAATGGGATTTATTGGGAATGGCTGGCCAGGAATGCAGTGGGCTCACCATCCCCGAAGGTGTTTAAGGAACGGCTGGATGCGGCACTCGGTGCCGTAGTCTGGTTGACACGTTGGAAATCCGGCAAAGGTTGGACTCGGTGATCTCAGAGGTCTTTCCTAACCTTAATGATTCTGCGATTCCGTTTACAAAAGGTGCGAAAATTAGGCCTGGGGACAGATGACTCAAACGACATCAATTTCCCTCAGGCTCTGCAAGACCCCGCTGCTGCTGACGGAGCGCCCCAATATGGCGGCGTTGCCTGAGGGGGGCCCCTCAGGGCCAGCCCCAACATGGCGCCGCCCTCCCGGCGGCAAACGCCCTCCCCGCCACCGCGCCAAACTCTCGCGAGAGCTCAGCGGGGACACTTCCCGGCCCCGCCTGGACTCTCGCGAGATCCCCGCTGAGGGAGGAGGAAGAGGAGGAAGGAGAAGGAAGGAGGAGCCGCCACCGCCGCTCCTCCCGGGCCGGCGCCGGGGATGGTGTTGGCCGCGGCAGCCGGGCCCTGACGCCCCGCTCAGGTACGTCCGGACTGGCTCCCTTCCCTCAGTCCCCGGCTCGCGCCTGGCCGCTCCCGGTGTCTCCACATCTGCCGACCCGCCAGGCCTCGGCTCCCGGTGGGGTCCCCGGCCCCACTTCCCCGCGATCCCCTTGCCTTGCAGAGGGGCTTCTCTGGCCCCCGCTATCTCCCCTCCCGGAGGAGCGGGAGAATTCCGGGACTCTTGCTCCCTTCCGTAGAAATAAGCGCAGCACCTCTCCCTTGCTTCTCTGTCTCTGTGATAAAGCTTTACCTGCGATTTGTGAGTGCTTTCTTGCTGTGTTCCATTAGAGTTTGGGATATAGCCGAAGCCTATAATTTCTTTTCCAGGCTGGTCACGCTTGTCTTGGGTTTCCTGGTTTTTTAGGATAAGCTGTAAAGGTGTCTAGGCGTTTAGTGCCCACCGAAGTTGAATTTATTTAGAATGAGCACCTAAAAGGTGGGGCTTTTCTTGACGGGAGAGCTGGTGTGCGGTTTACAGGGGGTTTTTTTCTCTCTCTTTTTTTTTTTTTTTTGCATTTATGGCCGCGTTCATTACTTTTCAGACCCCCTACTCCCCCCTTACTTTTTTTTTTTTTTTTTTTTTTTTAAAGCAGCTGTCGTTTTTTCCTTCCCCTGGGAAAAACGGACTGTTTTGTTCTGCTTATTCTTTTTTTCTCTGGGATAAAACCTACGGTTTGTTTCAGTTGAGCGAGCTGGATTTTACATTTACCCTGAACTTTACTTTTGTGTTTAAACATACATCTTGAAGCTGACACACGCATTACTTGCCAGCTTCAGGGAGCTTGACCTTGTTGTAAATCTCACCAGAGTTTCCTACTGTTAGGGACTCTTGTGAAATAAATGTTTTCCTTTCTTTGTTGCTCACTTTTCTGTTAAGTTCTTCTCAACATCCAAGTAAAGATTATACCCTGGCTTTTTGCATTTTTCCCCCCCTTTATTTGGTTGAATTAATTCATATGACTAAAAGAATAATCATTTCTCCTACCATTTTAGTGGCTGGGGGCCTGAAGGGTTTGGATTTTGTCAGCATTGTGTTGGTTTTAGGCAATGTTAGAGAAGGAGGAGTTGCCTTCAACTGGGAGTAGTGTCAAAACGTATTAAGCTATGGCAGACTGGATGTTTTGGCTTCATGACTTTGGCATTCTGACCACCTTTTACTGTAATTAATTTATCTGTGCAGTTATCTTCTAGAGTGGATGGCTGGCACAGCAAAAGTGTCTTTCCATTTCAGCCTCTGTGTGTAGGGTTTTTGCCCTGTGAGGAGTTCTCGCTGTGCAGCTGTGTAGATAATTGCACTGTTCGCAGCTTCAGTCCCTCTCCTGTGCCATTGGAGCTGTCCCAAAGCTCACTTCCTAGTGTTTGAGAGTTGTTCCAGTAATCCCTCTCCTTTCTCCTTTTTATTTATTTTTTTTCTTTTGGCCAGCCAAGAGGCGGCTGTGAATGTTGTCAGCCTGACCTTTCTCCAGAAAACTGAATTTCCTCTTGGCATAATGCACTGAAACTCCCTCAGTATTCACTGCTCAAACAAGCTCATTCCTCAGGTGCCGTGGGCCATCCTCACCTTCAGTCACAGCCCTGTTACCCGTGTGCAGCAGTTCTGTGTTGATGATGGTACTTCACTCCTTGTTCAACAAACAAACCGTGACTTGTTTTGCTCCTCCCCCCTCGCCGGGGGCTTTTGGTGACTGTCCGTGCTGTCGCGTTGTGTTCCAGGTGGGAAGCAGCAGTAATGCTAACTCTGGCAAGCAAGCTGAAGCGGGATGATGGTGTCAGAGGCCCCCGTGCATCCAACCCAGCGTCTGACTCCACTCGGAGAGTGTCTGTCCGGGATAAGTTACTCGTTAAAGGTGAAGGAATATATTGAAATATTTTGGGATTTACTGGGTTGGGGTATGTTGCCAGTAAACAGCACTAAATTGCATATAAATTCCCACAAGAGTTCTTCAAATGGCTTGTGACTTTGCTTGGGATTACTAGTGTAGTGTATTGACCTACATCTCATCTCCAGCAGCTTGTTGCCTATAGGACACTTACTTTTATTGAATAATGAAAATCAAAGCAAGTGTCCTCCTTACTCTGCTGAAAATCAGTCCATCATCAATTAAAACATGATAAAAAATTGCCACATAAGTGTAACTAAACTTGGAGGAGGAGGCCTTGATAGGAATGTAGTTTTTGAGCAAAACTGTAACTGCCTGTCACAGGAAAGACCATCCTGAAAGTAACAACAGCATTTTGGTGGAATTTAATGGCACAGGTCAGAGGCAGCACCCTTTAAAAAGCTTGAAAAAGCAATGCAGAGAGAGATTTTTGTAGGGATGGAGTCACTAGAAGTTGAGTATGAAGTTGTGAATAATAAACCAGTGATTGTACCTGTTTTAGGAAGGTTGCTGTAGGTTTTTACCAGCTGGTGGGAAAAAAAAAAAGCCCCAAACCTACTTTATGGCAGTTGTGAGTAAATGGGGTAGTTCATGAGACAATAATTAATTATAGTTAAATCAGGGACAGCTCTTTCTTGCACTTGAATTTTTTTTTTGTAACATAGATAATACTATATTTAAAAATCCATAGATGCTGACAGCTTGCAGTTACTATGGCTTAAAGTCAGGTTCACTCCCTCTGGTAATAGCTGAGTGTTAGTGGCAAGGAAT
>NW_008236441.1:310480-342345 GCF_000691975.1 Corvus brachyrhynchos | reverse complement strand
CTGCTGAAAATGACCAGTAGCAAAAACACTGCTGTTGATGTGTCAGCTGCCACTATAGGGATTCATGCCAGTCAAAGGAAATCCACAATTCCTGGTCTTGTTTCAAAATGATTTGAGACCAACGCAGGTGTAATTGCCTGACTGATAGTACCTAACTAGCACTGCATATGGTGTTTTCCCAAATGGGGGTAAATTCTGTCAGGTATCTGGAGCAAGGTGTCACTGCAGGTGCTGCTGCCTCAGTGCACTGGGAGGGACTAGACTGTAGGAATGTTGTATCTGCAATTTTCTCTCTGTATTGTTGTAAGGACAGGGAATTTTTCTATGCTGTAAGTTGTGATTGTGATCGCTCTTACACTTCCAGTTTGGAAATCCTCATTTAACTCCAGTTCTGACGGGGGGAAAGATTCAGGCAGGAGAAATAAGCTCTTTAACCAGACTAAGCTACAAAGCCAAATTACTAAATATATATAATCTGAGATTTTCCCTAACCTACAGGTATAGACTTGAGGGGAAGATAGCAGTGTAAAATAAACACCCTTCACGTGAGATGCCAAAGAAATGTTACTCTGCCCTTAGAACAATCACGTTTTTCAAACCCATACCCGAGTCTGCAGGAGAGGAAGAGAATGTAAGCTACAGAAAATTAGTATTGACATTGTAATTGTTGTGGTTGTTAGCAAACCAGCACACACTAAGTATTGAACAGTCCCAGACTGACAAACGTTAAAAGCAGGTCAGCACTCACATGGCTTTGACAAGCATTGAGTGCTGGATCCTGATCTGATTGTGCATGGAAGTTGTACCCCTGCTCTGAAATGAGTGATTTAGGTCACTTAGAGTCACTACCAAAGGTGTTGGTGAAAATCTGCCCTAATACAAATTTGCAAAAGCACAACAAAGGTTGGTGGCAAGGTTTGTGCTACTGCTTACTGCATGGATAATACATATAAAGGAAAATCAAATTAGAATCAGTTTAGAATCATATATGCAGAGGCTGGAATGAAAAGAGAGTAAGGGGGGAAAAGTTAAAGGAGACACTTCGTTGAGTCAGGGGGTTCATAATGAGCCCCTTTCCTTTCTAAACTCCTCAGGGAGGGGTCTCAGTGCAGCTGGATCCAGCCTCAGGCTCAGACTCAACAGTTATGTGTAAAAGATTTAGCAGAACTTAATCATAAAAGCACTTCAATGTTACATTAATTATTAATCAGCTATAAACATAACACATATTCAAGATAATAACATGTATACTGTTTTATAGGGTGTTCAAGTCATACACTCATACACAAAGGTGTATATAGATATATATATATGTATATACAGACAAATGTGCAGAGGTAACACACACACATACGGTTATCTATGTATACATGGGAATACATAATAAAAAATTCCCCCCCAGAATCAATGACATACTCGTGTTAAATGCCTTCTTGGAGATTACTGGAGTTTTTTGAAATTCAAGCGAGGGTGGTACCATTTCACTCAGGCAGTAATTCAGGAGAGGAACGTTCCAAAGCTATCAGGGAATGACTGGTTATTCCTACTCCTGTCTCCCACCTTGTCCAGGCAGCAGGAGTTCCTGGCACAGTCAGTGCTGCTCCCACCTTAGCCTTGCAAGAGTTCCTGGTACAGTTCAGGAATGCTTCACCACCGAGCTCTTGTGCGAAGTCCGGGGCCTGACAGGAATTACTGAAATTGCAGAGCAGGCCAGAGGTTGAGACGGGGGTGAAGCACCACCACAATCACGATCCTCTCCCAAAAGAGTTGTAGGAGCAGCTGTCAGTCTGCTGAGGATGGTTTCTGGGTGAAATGGGAACTGACAGGAGAAGCAGGTCATTCCAGTGTAAGTGCTGAAAGTGAGAGGGAAAGACTTGTTAGGGGTGTTCTGTTTTAAGCTGCTCAACCTAAATCTGGACCATTTGTTTACAAAAGTTTCTAGAATTTGCTCCAACACTTCAGGATAAATCAGGTGCAACAGCATCTACGGTGTGAGACTGAGTGCAGGTGAACTTTCTGCGGTTGAGTGTTTCTAGGTCACATAAAGATTGCAGGAATGAGTTTGAATGGGAGTGCAGAGCTGCCTGCTAAAGGTGTGCACACAGCAGTGATGCTGCTGCAGCTGGATCAGCTCCATTGCCTGTTATTGCCTGATTGTATGGAACTGTAATAGCCCAGCTGAACTTCAGGCTGTTGTATTGGATCCCAAAGTTAGAGCCTGGAAGAACAGTTGTAAGTAGAAGTTGTTACTGGTGTGTGCTTAGGCTGGAGTTACCAAACAGATGACTGTGGCAGAATGGGGGAAAGGCTCCAATTGGTCAGTCTCCTGGCAACAAATTAGAAAACAATCTGTCCTACATAAAAGAAGAGAAATCCTGGCCATCAACAAGGGAGGAGGAGAGGAGATGAGAGAAGGCCCAGAGTGTTCTGTCAGTGGCGAAGCACCACTGTCCTATTCCTGCTCCACAGTAAATTGGGGATAGTCTAATAAATCCTGCAGACGGATGTCTGCCAGCTTCGCTCAGGGTATTGTCCAGACACAGACAGTGTCTGGTTTTTCTCTGGAGGTAATTTGAAGACAGCCTTGTTTGTGTTGATAAAGAGTCCAGTCCAGGAAAGCAATACAGCATCTCTGAAGGATGTGTTGTCACACCGATAACCCTGCAGTCCTCAGATGTGTTGTGTACTCTGCCTGGTCAGGAGATCAGTGCTGTTTTGATTAAAGTGATGACCATGACCCCAGCCACTGACAAGTGTAGGTGATGCTTACAAACCTTAAAAACTTGGTGTGGACCAACTGCATGCTGCCTGAAAGTAGGAAAAATAAGTGATAATTTAGGCATGATAGCTATTTGAACTATGGATGTGAAAAAACATCTCAGTTGGTATTTGAGATAGTGGTGTCAGGCACTGACCTTGACTTCACTGATGGGTGCAAGGTAAACAGACTTGGTTCCACTTTTGTGGAAAAGCTACTTTTGAAATACTGGTGCCCTTTGTTAGTTTATCGAAGTTGTTCCTTTAATTGCTCATGTTACATATTCAGGTATCAGTCATGGCTCAGGACAGTTGGGTTATTTAATGGACATACTGTGAATGGACATACCCCTAAAGTTTTATATTGGGAAGTAATTCTGAGTCATTTGGATATTCTCTTGTCACTGGATTTCCATCTCGGCTCAGTTGGAGAGTAAGGCCGTAATTCTGTAGGCCTAGTACCCAAATTAAAATAGAGCAAGCAGTACAATCGCTTTAGCAGCTTTCATTTTGTTCTGTGCTGCAGAGGCAATTTCTAATGTTCTGTTCATCTCTAAGGGGAGCTTCATTAAGCTGTGAGCAGGGGCTGCATGACTGCTCCTCGAGGATGGTGAGCATGCAGTGCTGAACTCGAAAGGCAAATCCTTTCTGAAATTTAAAAAGGGCCGAGGACAATCCAAAGTGGTGTTTAAGATTAATAGTGTATAATGAAAGTGACTGCTAAATTGAATTCAAGATACAGAGCATGCCAGGATGGCAGGAGCAGCTCATGGATCACAAAGGTTGTCCCTTATGCTGCGTTTTTGGTAGTGCACCTAAGCTGCATCATTCAGTTTTATATTACCACTAGTGCTTAGTTTAATTGTGGCAGCTTGAAATAACTTAATATGTATGAAAATGAGTTAACAAGGTTTATTCCTTGGTTGTCTTCAATATCTGTGGCTTTTACAACCTGTTTATGCAACCAGAAAATATTTTATGTGTGCCTCTGTACAAGCCTGAGAGAATGGAAGTGGGAAACTGGTAATGAAAGTGAGGTGAAAGTCCATTGTAAATAAAAATTAGTTTATTTGCTTTCTTCAAGCCTTGAAAAACAGTAATATTCCTCCTCAGAATAACAGGCAAGGAAAGTTGAGAGGGGAGAAAATACTTTTTTTCTAACTCTGGTCTGTACAGTTCAGAGGAGCGAAGTAGGGAATGCTATAAAGATGGATGGGTAAGAATTAGGAGGCAAACAGCATTCCTAGAATTAATAGAATATTAGAACTAGTACTTAGAAAATGGAATTTTTATAAGTGTCAGGGTATTTTCATCTTCATCGCTAGAAGTCTTAAAGGACTACAGCAGGAGAGGGGGCTTTTTGAACAAAACCAGAGAGGAGTAATACTGCTGTGGATGAGAATGTTCAGTTGAGGAAGTAATGATTTTATTTGGTGTACTTAAAACCAAAACCAAACTCCAGCAGGAAGCATACAGCCTGATTTTTGTGGAAGATGTAGTCCACAAAACAAAGCACTGCTATATTCTGATTTGGGGAGGTGAGGGAGCAGAGCACTGGGGTTGTGGTGTGTGCATTGAACATTCATAAGCCTTTTACGCACAGCAGGAGTGTTCCTATTTCTGTCTCGAGAACTGTCATGGGTAAGGGAGAGTTATTGTTTGTGAAATCATTTATAAATAGCTCTGGTTGCTTGTGTTAGGCTTAGCTTTTCTCTGTTCTCTACAGTTCCTGAGCTGCTTCTGAGACATAATCTGTTTGCATTCAACTCTTCAGGTGTTTGTGTTGGGTTTAAGTTTAAGCCTTGCCTTTTTTATGGTTTAAAATAGCATTTGGAACTGTCGAAGCAAGTGCATTCTGGGTCAAGAGCAGGACTCTGCAAATACACCTCCACTTGGGCTTCTCCTGCAACAGATCACAAGGTTTTGGTAACACCAGATGGACTATTTGGAGTTTCCTGAGACTTGGATTTTCTGGTTGTCTCATCATCTTAATGGTGTGAATTGAGACACAGATGCTGATTCTCCACAAAATGACCATGAAAAGTAGTCAAATTGAATTCTCTCCACACTTTAGCTGTAGTGACAGTCATTTTTTGAAAGAGGAGCTCAGAAAACCTTTAAGTTTGTTCTTTAATTTAGTGAAGCTTTTGGAGCTCTTGGAAGTTCAGTGCATTGGAGCTCTGATTGTCACTTCCATGTTTTGCTTATTTACAAATCTCGGTGAAATAAGTTGGCAGCCTGCACAAGGGGCGTTTTCTTCCAGAGAATGCTCATGCCAGAGGTATTGCTTTATGTAGAAAGTGTGTAAGTTAAAACATCAGAATCTTAATGGAGCTTGAATGCTCTGGTCAAAAATGTTTCCTTTCTGAGCAGCAACATACAAAAGTGGTTCCAGTGTCAATGTTGTCACTACCAAAGAGTCACAGAATTTGGAAACACTGAGCTTTGGCCTGTTAAATGTGCTTGTTAATTGGTTAATCACCAATATCTGTTTATATGGCACAATTAATAGAAACATCAGTAACCTTACTCAATGATGCTTTAAACATTTAGATTATTGAAGCAGATCTTCATCTGCTTTGTGAAGTTGTTTCATTCTTAGTTTCAGTGATTTGTTGCAGAGTTCATTAGAAACCTCAATTTTGGGCCATTTGCCTTTGTTTCCAAAACTTTTGTGTGGATTTATTATGAGCACAGCATTCCCGTTTGCACACCTTCAGAGGAGGAGCACAGCGTTCCCTTCTCCTCAGTGTGAGCATTTTGTTTTCATGTTCTTACAAGAAAACCTGCTCATTCTTGTGCCAAGACGGAGGGAAACACAGAAGTGTGAACACATTACAGGAATTTTCACACTTCAAAGGAACTCGGATTGTAAACTCTCTACTGAACCTTGCAGGAGGCAGAAGTGAGGCCCTGGCTCTGCAGAGCTGCTCAGCTCAGCCATTGCTGGGACTGACCATGCTGTGCCCTTACTGATCCCTTTTTTTTGGGATCAGGTGGAGGGCAGGCAGGATTCATTAAGCTGAACAACACACAAGGACAGAAAGCAATAAAGGAAAGCAGTCAACACCTTAAAATAATTGAACCAGGTCCTAAACCTTGCCCTGTAGTGAATATTGATGTGCCTCCCACTCTGAAAGGCTGGTGAATTTTAAGAAAGGAGCGAGGGAATAATCTTATGAAAAATTTTTATAGCTGCAGCTTTGGGGGTTGGTTGTTGTGTCTTTTTTTATCAGCCAGGAGGGGAAAATTGAAATAAAGTCCTTGATTACAGCTGAAATTATATTTTTGTGTGTGTTGTAAAGACAGTACTTTGGCTGAAGTGTGGCTCCAGTGTTGTCTTTCAGTGCATGGCTTTGGTTAAATCACCTCTGGCTGCAAGTGTGGGATTTTAAATGAGGGAAGTTGTGAATTTTTTAGGTAAGTGTGAAGCACGGTGCTTGCTTTGGTGGGTTGTTTTCTCTTGGTGTAGATTCTCTTGGTTGCAGATGCAGGGTGTGCCAAGCGCAAGGGAAGTGGGAGTCAAATAAGCGTCATTCCCTCTGCAGAGACCAGCCAGGTTTGGTAAGCATGGATTGCAGGAAAAGTTCTGGAGAGTCAGTGAGAGTTGTGATGGGATCAGTTTGGATTTAGTGCCAAGAACTCTGAATGACAGTTTTTTTCAGATGTGTGGTTTTGAGAGTTGGTGTTGAAATCTCTTGCACGTCGTCAGCCTAAATAAATGGGCTGTGTCTGTGGAGGCCTTGAAAGCAAAGTCAGAAGTGGAAAATAAGACTGCAGGAAATGCCAGAAATATACTCAGTTAGATTTCCTAGAAGTAACGGGGGGAGATATCTTGATGCATCTCTTTCATACTTATGTGAAATACAGGTAGTTGTAATTAAGACTTCAATAAAATACACAAAAGCAGGGGTTCTCCCAGGGAAGGTGACTTGACAGGCTTAGGAATACACTTCATTTCCTAGGGGCTATGGAACAGTGTCAGGATGCTTCCTTTCTTTTCTGAATTACTTTTAAGCTCAGGAAATAAATACAAGGAAATTTTAATTGAATAAGAATGCACATCAGTGACAAAAACAAACTGCTTTGGAAATGCCAGTGCTCTGTGTGGTAGCAGCCCTGGTCCTTCAGTTTTGGCAGAGGCGAACTCCCCATCAAAGAAGGATACATTTGCCATGTCTGTATGGCAGATAAGCATTTTTAGTAATGAATTGAGTGGCTTAAAGAGAACTTTCAAGATAAACTTCTACTGCAGCTTAATTATATTTTTAAGTAAAATTGGATTTACAGGGTGGTTTAAATTAGATCTGCCAATTCGGCCTTCAAGAAGGGCTTTATGCTTGCATATTATAATAATGACTTTGGTTTGGTTTTTTTTTTCAACAGAGGTTGCAGACCTTGAAGCTAATTTACCTTGTGAGTATAACATTTAATAGTATGCATTTTAAGGGGGAAAGCACCATTGAAGTGAACATTTTGACTGACGTATGAATGCTAATGGTATTTGTTAAACTCCAGGGAAAGCTGTGTAAAGCTCCACCACACTGGCTTGGACAGGTTTTCTCTGTTGCTTCCTCTTACGGGGCTGTGGAGAGGTGGACCCTCATTAGTGTCCTTTGGAAGCACTATTGATAATTTGCCTCCAGAATTTGATTGCTGGGGAGTGGCAGCAAAACTTTCAATTAAACACCCAAAAGGTTCCTGGGACTCAAGGGTGCAATTAGTGTCCTCACTCGTGTTTTTTTCTTTATTCTCTTCTTTTCAAAACAGGACATTCTGATTTAGGGGCAGACCAAATAGTTCAGCTCTCAGGGAACATGAAGTCAACCTGCAGTTTTTTCACTTCAGTGTTCAAGATGTAACCTGATGTCTTTGTTAATAGTGAAAATACTCATGAACATTAATTTTTTAAGAGTGATCCATATTCTCTTAAAAAAAAAAAAAAAAAAGAGGGCAAGATAATGTGATTTTAGCCCTGGAATTTTACTTGAGACATAAGCCTTCCTTGAGGACAGTTATAGAGAACTTACACAGTAATTTTAGGTTAAGTTTTTTCAGTGTAGGTTCTGTTATAGGGTAACAAATACCTGTAAAATGTGTGGGTTTAGTCACTACAGTGTGAGTGCATTACTAGCATTTGTGTACAGTTCTCGTTAGGTTTTTTCAGGCAAATAGGATTTATAACTATGACACTATTCAGCTCCTTGGCTATAGAAAAGTAACAGCCAGCTTGATGGGTTAAGAAGCTAAAGACTACATAATATGGGTGATAAAATATCCATGGATAGACTCATCTCCTCAAGCCAGCTTGTCTCTGCCACAGTCAAGAAAGGCCACTTTCCTGCATGAGAAGCCAACTTGAGTTGTGTCATCAAATGCAAACAAAGGGCTGTTATGCTGAGAGCTTGCAGCTGTTGAACTGAAACCACTGACAGTTCCAGCAGATTGTTCTCTTTTCCCCACACTTGTTCTTCATTGTCACTGTTCTCATTAAATTCATCTCATCTGAGAGTGAAAACTTCGAGTTTGGTTTGTGATGCTCCAGAACTTTGGGAAATCACTTGACTGAAAGGTGGGGGTTAATCAGGGAGTCAGCTTGAAGAGTGTGAAAGAGGATTTATTTGCTTTTCAAACAGTGGAGAACTCATTGCCTGATGTTCTTTTGCTTCACAGGTACATGTAAAGTGAATTTTCCTGACCCAAACAAGCTCCATTACTTTCAACTAACTGTAACCCCAGGTAATTTTTTTGAACATGTCACTTTTGTTTCTCTGTGTGTTGGTGTTTAGGAAATGTAATTCAAGAGGAATTCCAATAAAGCCTCGAGTCAAAGAAAGTCTGGCTGTAATAGTGGCTCTTTTGTTAACGGGATGGAGAAAGTGGGCTGAGTTTTGACAACCAGATTCCAATAAAAAGGCCTTCAAAAATGAGTGAGGTTAGGAAATACTCAGATCTTCTTTGCTTGCATGTCAGCCAGTCTCAGACCATCGTGTTTAATTTGCTGAGAGGAATCTTGGGCTGGGCATTACTGCATTACAGCCCTGTCAGGTTGTGTATTCTGTGGTGCTGATTGCTTGGTTCTGCAGAGGTGAAGAGAGAGGTTACCAATCTAAGGCTCCTGGAAAACTTCAAACCTAGGCATGCCTGAAGATGTTTAACAAGGAGGAGTCTGAGTCTTTGAATGTTAAAATATGTGGAAATCGGATCTTTTATTATTAACACAAGTATACTCTGAAGCTCTTGCTGGCAGAGTGGTCAATAAAAACAGTTCATAAAATTTCCATGTGAGTGTCTTAATAGCCAGCCAAAATTAGTATTTGCTGTGCATTTTAGACTAGAAAGTTGTGTTTTATGGATGAATTTGCATGGAAAGTTATTTAAACGTCATATGCACTTCTTGTTTTTGTTTGAGACTGTGCAGCTGCTTAAATGAGAACATTGCCATGTGCAGTGCACTGAATGGTTTGAGTTAGATGTGCTGGGATCCCCCTGCCAGCTCATTCTTGTAGATGCCCATTTTCTGTAGATGCTTTTTGACCACAGAATTTGGGTGAGGTGTGTCAGTCATCCTGAAGTATTATCTGGAGAAATAGTGGTGTGCACTTAATGAAGTGCTGGGAATGTTTCTGCTGATCCAGTACTTTGAAATCAGAGCGGCACTAGGTGTCACTGTTGCTGTTTATTAGCCCGATTCAACTGACCCTTCGTCCAGCAGAAATTTTGGGTGGTCTGTTAACATGTCCATTCATGTGACTCCTTTTTGTGATGGAAAAATGAGTGAGGCTGCCCTTGTCAGTGTAATCAAAAATCAGTGCAAGAGCTCATCTAGATATTTGGCCCTGTCATTCTGTGTAGGAGTTGTGATCATGTTTACTTGGTGGGTGTTAATTCTGCTTGCACCAAATGCCCTTCAGTTTTATAAGATGCTCCTTTATTTTATTTTGGAAAGGAGTTGACTTTACAAGAGCATCGCTGTGCAAATCAGGGATATATGAAAAAGCTGTCCTAACTCCAAGGTGTCTATATCCTAGGGATTGTTTTGTCTGTTCACTGCTGTGCAGCAAGATGCTGCAGGCAGAAACCAGCTGTTGAATGCAGAGCCTGGGTTTTGTGCCAGCTTTGTTGCTGAAATGATCTTGCCAGTGAGATGATCTTAATTAACATTTTGTTACTCTAAATATAGCTGCACAGCTGAAGTCTCTGCAATTGCAGCCTGACCCAAGTAAACATCTATTTTCAGCTGTGCATAATTCAGGTGTAGAATCTTGTGATCAGCCATAGCTTAGCACTCTAAAGGCAGAACACAGCACAGACCAAGAAAATCTTTGTAGTTTTCTGCCTCCCTTCAATACTGAAGTTTTTTTCAGTGTATGCTAAATCTTAGTTTTCTTGAGGCAGTGAAGTGGTTGTCACAGAAGTTTTATGGCTGAAGTGGGCTTGAGCCAACTCTTTTTGTATTGTCTGAACAGTATTGCATGAATCTTGACTTTGTTCTGTGCAGTCATTTTGAATGTGGCTGGTCTTGAAAGGACAGTAAAAGAAGCTTCCTTAGGCTGGCACAAAAAGACTAATTTGAATAAGAAAATAAGCTTGACCACCAAGCAGAAATCCTTTCAGGTCCCTTGCTCAGCACCTCTCACAATAACCTTTCTCAGCCAGTATTTAACATCACAAAATTATCCTGGTGACAGGAAGTTTTTAATTTAAAACGATTTTGTAGAAAATCTTGATTGAGGATGGCTGCTTTTTTCACACAATTGAAGAAAGTCCAATTCCTGTATGTTGCAGCTTTCTGCAGTGCGCCATCAGTGGATATTTAGCAGCACATGCTAGAAAATGGCTAAGACTTGGATTTTTCTGCTGCAGTGGACAAAACTCTGTGTTCCCAAGGCAGACACTGCTGGTTTTCTCTGCTGTCTGAACCTTCTTTTCCCTTTTGTCATCTGAAACAGTTGTTCTGCCTCTGAAAAATGCCCTTGTGCCACCACTTGCCTCTGTTCTTATTTTTGCACCAGTATCACTGGATTAAAATCTAGGGGAAATAAGGAGATAGATGCTTAGAATACAGGCAGAGTCCTGCCTGCTGCACTGGTATTTGGAGCACAAAATTGGAAGCTGAGGACTAAAACATGGTAATGACCTGGAAAAAAATAAAGGAGGTGAGTTTGGGTAGCTTATACATGAAAAAACACAGAAGAGTAAGTGCAGTTAATGAAATTTCCCTGCAGTTCCCAGGCAGTCGGACTAGTCTGAGGTTGGTGTGGATATTTGAGTCCCACTCCAGGGGGATTAATAAAGACCCTGTTTTCTGGTGAAATGCTCACAAATATTGGTGAGCATGGCTGAGCAAGGCTGATTCAGGGAGCTACTATCCAAAGTGCATCCTTTGTGGCCTGCCCTAATTATCTTGCATTTTCTCCTAAAGTGAGGAAATAATTTGGTTAAGTGTTTTCCAGAGCACTTTCAGGCATTAAAGCACCCTACAAATGCAGGCTAAGATTAGTCAGGTTGTTGATAATGAAACTTGAGACTGAAGTGGGAGGGGTGCTTGCTCTGCTAATAGAGCTTGAAGACATAAATTTAAGCAGTAGGAGGAAAGCTGTGGCTCAGACTTACTCCCTTTTTAGCAGAAATCTCTGTGGCTAACTTCCTAAGTTATGTGTTAAAGCTGTTTTATTTGATGGTTTTATTTATAGCTCTTTCCTCACTGTTGATTCTGCCAGAACTTTTTTCCCACCGCTTTTCCATGCATAAAAAATTGAGGATGTCTCTCCCAGCCTGAGAACGAACTTACTTGAGATGCTGAAAGATGACTCCATTCTGAAGGGTTATCTTGGTAATGCAGTGCAAGATTTCTGGCTGGTTGCTGAGGCTCTCCAGAATTTTTAATATACATTTGAGTGATTGGTAATGAGTAGCTTTATTGCTGCTTTACAAACATAGAGGGAGGATATAAAAGAGGGGAGGAGAGATGTCTTGCTCTCCTAATTGTGTGGATATGTCCTTGCTTATTTTACAGCAGAGCCAGTAGCTTTACCCACTGTGGGTTTTGGTTAGTGCTGATGGTTTGGTGTCAAGGTAAAACCAAAACATAAAATGAGTTGTAATGTGATGCAGTGATGAATATTGAGTTGTCTTGGAGCGAGAGTTGTTCTGAGAGTTCTTGAGTGTTTCTCTTGGACAACCATTGCAGCGAGTGCTCATTAAACCTGAGGATTTTCTTTGACATAGGACACGTGTGGATACATCCATCATCAAGCATTTATTTCATTTTAGCAGGGGCAGAATGTGAAGAGCTCTGCGTGCTTTGCTCCAAGTCCAGCAAATCAAGGAACTAGTGAAATTAAGCCAAGGAAAATAACTTTTGTACTTGGAAATGTGATAATTCCTGACACTTGGTTAAAATCTATTATTGTGTTAGATGGTGGATAAAGTGCAGTTAGCCGTGTTGTGTTGAATAAATGGTGGTAATCAAGCTCCTGGGGGACATTGGACCATTTTCCCAATGATTTCTTTCTGGAACAGTGTCTCACTGTGAGTGTTTTGCACATTTGACAGGGAGCAGTTTTATCGAGGGGTATCAGTGTAACTCACCTCTTGCTTCTTGTTCTTCAGTAATGGCTTGCTTTCCTGATTTTTTTTTAACTCAAAAGATAAATGCTTTTATCTTGCTTTTTTCATAGAAGAATCAGTGCATATCCCTTTACTTTCTGGTAGAGCATAGCGTGCCTGAGATTGCTTAATAAATCCAGCACACTTCAGAATTGAATTGGAGTGGGAATGGAGAATGGAATTGAAAAGCAGATCAGGAGTCAGCAACCTGAAAGAGGATTTTGATGACCTACAGTAGACAAGTTAGGTTTTTTTGTGGTTTGGAACAAGCTAGATAATAACAAAATTCTTAAGTCTTTCTGTAAACTATGGATTGTTTCACAGAACATTTCTTTGCAGGGTTGGTTTAAAAAATACAGAAAACCTGCATCATATAATGCCAACCAGCCCTCCTGGCCTTTGCTGGGGCTGGAGTGCTCAGGGTGGTTTGAGCCAGAGCATCCCTCAGGTGTGTCAAACCTCCAGTGTGGGCTGGGTACCTGTTTTCCATTTTTAATGAAAAGCCTCAGTAATGGCAATGCTGGACACATTTCAGATCACTTGCAAGCATTGCAGCTTCCAAGCACAGCTATTTCAAGAGTTGCAGGCTGACTCTCACCCTATTCTATTATCCCTGGTTAAATGTAAGTAGATATTTTAATATGTAGTATTTGAGAATTTAGCCATTTAAGTAACTCAGTATTGAGTCTGAGGTTGGCAGAGAGGCAGACATGTTTTCCTGGATGATACATCATTGTAAGGTAATTACAATAAAAGAGCCTGCTTGCTCTTATTGGAGTGCACTCTGAAACATGCCCTTGCCCAGTCATTCGTACTACTCACCATGATTGCTAGCACAGGTTTGGGAATATGTGCTCAGTCTGGAGCAGGATTTACCAATGTGTTAGCAAGTGCAGTACTTCTCCAGCTCATTCCAAGGGTCACTGATGGGGTACTGCCTGCCACGTGCCAGGATTTTCTTCCTACAGATGAGAGAAGTTCAGTCCAAGGTTCCTCTAGCTGGGTAGCCCTGTTACTGTGATCAGGATGGTGGGTTTTTCTGGGACTGTTGACTCTTCTGACTTCAAATTTCCACTGTAAAATGTTGGGAGTGTGGGAAGATGCTGCTCACACACTCCTTGGATTAGGTGGCAGTTGGTGGTGCAACCAGCTTAAGTATTTGATGAGAACCCTGTGCTGTTGTTTTAATCTTTGTGTTTTTGTTTTAGTTGACTATTTTTCTGGTTTTTGTTTTCTAGATGAGGGCTATTACCAAGGGGGAAAGTTTCAGTTTGAAACTGAAGTTCCTGATGCCTACAATATGGTGGTGAGTATTTGACATTAGTCTAATAGTTGTCGTTTTAGATTTTCTTTGCAGGTAAGAGGACTTCAGGGGGAACTTGGCACTGAGACTAAGAAAGGATCTTCTGTCTCCTAATAAAATAAATCTCTGCAACTGTCTGGCCGAAGCTCTTGGAAGTGCAGATGAGTCAGAGCTGAGTGTCCTCCCTTCTGGCTGAGGTTCTGCTCTATGCCGTTAATTATTCATGAGACCTGCATTTAATGATTATTCTCATTAAAAAAATTACATACCTAAGAATGAAAGAAGTGAACCAAAAGGAAAAGGTTGATAGTTTTGTAATTCCCCCCCCTCCCTTCCTTCTTCTGCTTTGTTGTCTTACTTTCGGTGTTGATAGTTCAGGGTTCTTTCAGAGAGGCTGAAGAATGCATAGGGGAGGATCCTAGAGAAGAGTTTTAGGGAAGCTCTTTGGCTCCTGTTCGGCTGTGCTGAGCCTAAATCCAGCATTATGTATATGTAGTAGTTGCAGTCACAACTAGGTGGTGTTTGCAGTTGTGTGGGTTTGCTTGTGGGATGTTTTAAGTTCCCCTTAACTTTACCAAGAATTTCATACTATAACAGAGATCACCCTTACTAATTTTTGTGTACTCATTTCATTTCCTTCAATTCTTGTATTCCATTTGTTCACCTGAACAACACTGCTGCAGGGAAGTGTTTGCTGTGTGTTAACAGGAGAGCTGAAGTTCAGTTTTGATCTCAGTTTTTTGATCCTCAGTTCCCATAATTAAAAAGCCTCTGATGTGTTACAGTTCCCTGCTCAGCACTTGCAGAAAAATCTGTTAATTAAATACTTTTAAATTTGAGCACCTCTCATCCAACACAAAAAAAAAAGTTTGTATTTGTGCAATTTAGGGAAAAATGCAGGAGGTTGAATGTTAGATTGTGATCAGGTTATTAATGCAAGTGTGTGCTCGCCAGTGTTGGGGTAATGATGCTGAGGCTGTGGTTTGTTTCCTGCCAGGCAAAATGAGATCGAAACAAGTGCTGCCTGTTTTCAGGAGAGCTCTGCAGACCTGCCAGGGCTCTCAGCCCATGGGAAAGATTGGGATATCACACCTCTACACAGGGACAAGGAGTGGATATGTGGAATTGGGACATAGTGGAGCAGCATAAAATGAATAAATAAAGAGGAAAAAATATGGAAGATTTTGTATTGTGGCCTGCAGCCAAACCACTCTGTGCTTATCTCTGTTTAGTGTTTAGTTTCAGCCCATCTCAAGAAGTTCTTCAGAAACTGGTGGTGGAAAGTGGCAAGAAATATCTCAGGGCTGGACTGTAGTTCACCTGCTTGAATTTGTATCCCCATTAAGGCCTCCTGGGGGAATTATGTTTTGCAAAAACTGTAAAGGAAGGAGCTAGAGTTGCAGTTGCAGGGTGGTTTAGCAGAATGCTTTGGGACTAGCTAGTGTCTAGAGAAAACATTTCAAGTAACATTGATTCCAGATTTCTCTTAGGAGCCACCTCCTTCTCTAGGTAAAGTTCTTCACTAGTGAAGAGCTGCAGGATACTTATCTAATTAAATATAGAAATAATTCATAATTTAACAAAAAAATACAAGATCTGTTGGTACACTGTCTTTTTAGAGTGCAAATTTATCAAGAATTGAAACTATTAATTTTAAATGAGGGATCCCAGAAGAGAAGTGGCTGCTTGGAAATGGAGAAGGAAGTGAATGCAGTCACTGCTGTGCCCCCCAGCTGATTGGATCCCTGAGGGGAGGGAAGAGTTTGAGCAAGGAAATAAATGGATTTGGGGAGCTTTGCTGTGCAGAGTGTCACAGGTGTTCAATGAAACATCATCCTGAGGAAATCTCACGTGGATTTCTTGGTCTGGGGAGGGTTCAAAAATGACTTGGAGCAGGCTCGAAGGAGAAGTTTTGCCTGAAGATAAATTTTATGGTAGTGCTGCAGTTGTCCTGTCTGTCTAACAGGAAAAGGAGAGAGAAAGAGAAAACCTTTGTCTTACTGTCAGGAGTGGGTTTTTCTAAGTTCTAGCAATGAAGATCACTTTGAAAGGATAAAGGAATTCTTTTGTTTCCACAGCATAAAAAATGAGACACCACTTAATTCACTGTGAGGATTTGGGGATTTTTAAAAAAGAGTTTCTATAAAGCTTTTTTTTTGACTCAGTAATACATTCCCTGTTTGAAGGTGCATATGGTAGAAATTTACTCTTTTATCTTGATTTAATGGCATGAAATAAAGCTGCTTTCCCTTGCTTGAGGACTAGACATCATCTTTCAAAACAATATGTAAGTGTAGCTAATGAAAAGCTGTGCTGTTAGAAAACTTCTGAGAGGTTTTGGAGGTCAAAAAGTTTAAGACTGTTTTCTGTGAGCCACTTAATTTTCAGTAATGTCATGACTGATGTCCCTTGAGTTATTGCACAGACATGAAGTAGAGGAAAGGCAAAATCTGCATTATCAATCCCAGATTTGTTGTGGTGATCAGTGTTTTTTCTTCTAAAACATCTCTTTTAGGTACGTTTTTGGTATCTCAGTGCCATGCATATTTTCTCACCTTTTCCAAGGAGTCTTAATTTTAAAAATTTCTTGAAAAGGTAATTGGAAAGTTGAGGACAAAATGATGAGACAAAACACATGATGCTGCCATGCAAATACAGCTCTTTAAGCTGCTTTGCCTCTTGACTGAAGACTTCATTGGAAAAAGTGGAGGGAGATGGCTCCACATCTATAATCTGTGATTTAATTGAAGTTCTGCAAGGTACTGATGGATTCCAGGACATTTCCTATCAGAAATAATCTGCCTGATTGAAAGCTGTGAATCCTAATGGGGAGAGCAGGGATGGAACAACGTGCTGTTGCTAAGATACTGAAATTTTTATGTCCCACTCTTTATTTACTTCACAAAACTAGAGCAAAGGAGACTGTACTTTAAAAATATGTATTTCAAAGTCCCACTATGAAATTTGGAAATTTGGTGACCTTGCCTGTGGATTTTTATTTTAGTGTCTCAAATTCAGGTCTCGTGCATTCCTATCCAATTGTTAACAGGAGGGTCTGTATTTAAAAGAAATTATTTATTTGGTGTAGTTGTTATCTTTGGATCCTCTGCTGATTTTTAACAAATCCCTGATTTGGTCAAGCCTTGGTGGAAAGCACTTAGTTTTTTGGTTTAAATTATTGTCTTAATAGTTAAGTATGAAGAAACTGAATGACTTAGAGTGTTTTCTTTTCCCCTGAAGGAGTACATTTTCTTGGCTTTCTTAAAAGTTACGTTTTTCTAAGGAAAAGCCCAGTTTTCATAAAGAACTGAGACAAGTTTAAAGGGCGGAGAAATCTGGTTTGACTCTTGTAGATTATGTATCATTGCCCTAAACGTACAAACCCAGGCTGTGGATATCAACTATATATTTGCCTTTTTCTGTTTTATGAGTTACAACAGGCTTTTATTTTAAAGGATAACACAGTAATTTGTTTTCTCTCCTGGCAGCCTCCAAAGGTAAAATGTTTGACAAGAATCTGGCACCCGAACATTACAGAGACAGGAGAAATCTGCTTAAGGTAGGAACAGCATTCTGTAGGGTTTTTTTTAACCTTGGAGGTTTATCTGTTTGATAAAATATTGTATGTAACTGTCGTGACAGTATATTTTTCTGCTGATTCTGCATGCAACTTTTAGGAGCATAAAAATCTACCTGAGAGTCTCATTCATGCTGAGCTTTAGGGACCGTGTAGAGCCTGGCTTTTCAGGTTCAGATTTAATATTTTGTTCTACTTGGGGTAAAAATGTAAACTCCAAACTAAACAAAATGTAGTTGGGTTTTTTTCTTCCCTCCCTCATAACTGAATCGCCCTCAGGCCCTGAGGGGGGCTTTGAGTCTTTACCATTTAATACCCATGTGTGTTAATTGCTTGAAAATCCTTTCTATTTCAAAAAGGAAGGAAAAAAGCATTCCTTAAACTTTGACAGTAATTATTCTTTGTTTGCCATTTGTTTATTATAATACTTAGTATCCACTGAAAAGACACGTGTGCCAGTTACTACAAAGCAGGATTGGAGTCAAGATAAGTCAAGATACGGAACCTGAAAGCTTTACTTTGCCAGAGTGAGAGGCTTCTGTTGCTGGGTGGTTTGTCTTGATAGTAAGTGTTTCCTCTTCAAAACAAATTTGTGAAACTTTGCAATTTCATCCTGAGCCACCTGATGGTGAAATTGGCCAGAAACCAAACAGAAACAGAAGTGAGAAGCCTGCCTGTCATTTTTCAAGTTAGTGGCACACAGAAGAAAAAGCAGATGAAGCAGAAGCAAAGCTCATAAGTGAGATTGAAAGCTGTTCTGAAAATCTAGCATGGTTGTCACCGTGTGTAGCAAATCACTGCTTAAAGAGAAGCTGAATCTTTCCTCTAGATTGAAAAATCATTGTAGTGTTGTGTTGAAGGTGCTGGTGAAAATGAAGTTTTTTATTGCTCTTCATGGGCAGGTCAGGCTCATCAGCCTTAAGAAAGCTTAGATGCTCTGAGTGCAGGTAAAGGAATGAACAAGTGAGCTGTCTGAACCAGGGAACAACAAATACCAGCCACCAAACCAAAGCTGAAGTTCCAGCTATAGCACAGCATCTTCTGAGGTTCAATAAAGCCTCACATTCATAAAATCCCAGAGTGGTTTGGGTTGGAAGGGACCTTAAAGCTCATCCCGTTCCACCCCCTGCCTTGGGCAGGGACACCTTCCACTAAACCAAGTTGCTCCAAGCCCCATCCAGCCTGGCCTTGGACACTTCCAGAGATGGGGCAGGCACAACTTTTTCATCTCTTTAAATGTTTTTAATTATAAAAGATGAAAGTTGTGTTTGGAGCATCATAATTCTAATGAAGTGAAGTCATTTTTGCAGCATCCGTGCTGAAACAGCTTGGATTGTCAGATACCTTAACACGTCAAACCTTGGAAATATCTGGCATTAGATGGAAAAACTAAAATAACTTAATTGCTTTATGCCTGTTAGAGAATGCATTCTATATATAGTACCTGCAATCAACTTACACAAGAGTCTTTACATTAAAATAGCTCCAGTTATTTTTAAAAGCAGAAGAAGCATCTTCATCAGTGTACCTTACGCTGTGGGATGTGTTGGTTTGATAATCATCCCTGGATTAAAACATTCTAAATGGTTAAACTTGTGGTCAAGTGTAACAATTCTGGGCAGGGAAAGTGGTGTTTCTCTGTGCTGCATGATCTGCAGTTACTCTGGACCATGTTATTAATGACTCATATTAATTAGGTCTGGCCCATACTGGATATTGTCTCCACTGCATATGTAGATAGAAAAAATGGAAGTTTCTCCAGGACTGATCTTCCTCTTACAGTAAATTTTAGTCACTTAAGCTGCAGATTGGGTCAGCTGGAGTTTCAGAAGTTTTTACACTTACTGAAATCATGCAGTTCCCACTTGAGTGGATGCTTTTGAAAGATCTCTTTAGGATGTGTGTATTTAACAAGAAGAAATTCCTCAAAGCTTTCTTCCATGCAGGAATTACTCAGAGAATGAGAAGATATTTGTTGAAATAAAAGCTGAGCAGCTGACTGGTCACATCAGTAGCTGGTTTGGTTACTATAGGTTCAAAAACAGTGCTTTTGAAGTCTGCCAGATAGAGAGTTTTGAAATAATCTGGGAGGTCTCCTTCGATCTGGGCAGAGGTTCTGATTAGGGGCTTAATGATCATTCCCAATCAGTAGAAGAAAGAGGGTGCTGCTCTAAAAACAAATTCTATCAGCAAATGAGGAATATTAAGCCAAGGGACACTTCTGTCTTCCCTGCTCTCCTGCCGGAGTGCTGTGAGAGGTGCAAGTGTCTCAAGTCCTGGCTGTGGTGTCCCCAGCTGGAGAGGTTCCAGGAGAGCTCTTGGGAAGCTGCAAGGCTGTTCGTGAGGCTTAGCTGATGCTCAGGTGCTCTGTCACTGAATATTTTTATGATTTTATTTTGTGCGTTCACTTCCCACTCACTTGGAATTTCACAGTGAGGTGTATGGAGAGGCAAATGGAAGTGTTGCCACACAGTTTGATAAGAAACAGACCAAAAGCAAGCTTATTCTGCTCTTACTTTTGTCAGATGGACACAAACTGCAGCCACAAGTTGTTATTTTTAATGCTGCACAAGTGGTAATGGCACATTTTATCCTTTTAAAGGCACAGAAACGAGATTAACAGCACAGTTAAGGTGTGGAATGGGCTTGTCCAGGGTGATCATGCTGTTCTAGGATCTCTGTCCACACTGAACAAGGACTGAATTTCCTTGGATAAAAGCTTGTCATGTTCATTAAATAACTACATAGCCTGTATGGTCTAGTCATCTACTATAATTTAAAAATTACGTAATACATGTCACCCTGGAAATTGCTAAAACCTAATGGTTTCTGACTATTTCACTTCAACCCTGTCATTTCAGTAGCAGAAGCTGCTGCTGCTGGTGAATTTCTGTGCTTTGCTGTGTGAGTTGTCAGTTTTAGATTACTCTTTACAGAGGAAGATGGGATTGTGAAATGATGTTTGAAGAAGTTTTTTAGACTTCTTCATTCAAATTATTGCTTTTCTGAGCAAGACTTCAGCTTATTTCTCAATGGTGCTCTGATCCCCAATACATTTCCTTCTCATAACTCCTGATGCTTGGATCTGAAAGGTCCAGAAATGCCTAAACAGCTCAATGATTTCAACTTGCAAATAGGTCAGCAGCTTCACTGGACTTAATATGTACCATAATATGCTGGTCATATAAAATGTCTATAGTGGATGTGTGCATATAGGAAATTTTGTCTTTTATATATTAATATTCATATGTGTTTATATTAAAATTCAAGTTATATTTTATAAGGAAGTTTTTCCTCCTGAGCAGACAGACTAAAACTCTTTCACTTTCTTATCTTTGCCTGTAGGAAGCTGAAGTTCTTTCACAGAATAGAGGATGCTGATCCTCACTTTGCTAATTAGATATCTCTCCCCAAAATACCCTTTTTTGGATTGGTTTGTGCCAGTTTTGGTGAGAGATGGATCATGCTGCAGGGCTGTCTCTTCACCAGAGATTAACATGTTCTAAAATGCATCGGGGACAAAAAAAAAGGTTCAATGTTGAGACTGTCACAAGGGTTTCCTGTCACACTTGCTCTGCTGGAGGAACATAATTCAGGTGTTTTGACAAAGGTTGAGCTCAGATGGGGAGTTCTGTAATGACACTGTGTAGAAGGTAAATTTAGGCAGACATCTCAACTCCTGGGGTTTAAAATTCCATTACCTGGATATAAATAGTGCAAGAATTAGATCTTATCATGCAATTGCTTTCTAATGTTTTCTGAGAAGGTTTCTGACAAAGGCAGTTTAACCAGAAGTTGCTCTGTATAATATGTGTGTCTTTTTTTTCCAGTTTATTGAGAGAACACTCAATTGATGGCACTGGCTGGGCCCCAACAAGAACATTAAAGGTACTGTTTCCTTTTGGATGTGTACATCAAACTAGATACATCTTTAAAAATCCTTTCATGGTCTTGGAAAGAAACAGCTAATGTGGTTTGCTCTAAGAACAGCTGAGGTGTTTGTCTTTCAGCAAGTGTTGGTGGCAGTAGTGGAACAAGTACAGTGCTGACTGTAGAAATTGGTAGTTTTGGCTTTTGTGGCTGCACAAATCCTGCTCTGATAACAGGCTTTGTAGGTTGGTGTGACTGCAGGTGACTCAGAACCCACACTCAGAAAGGTGTGCTGGTTTTCACCCAGGCAGCAAACACAAGAGCATCCTGTGAGCAGGACCAACAGTAATCCATAACCCTGGAAATTTCCACGGGATTGATATTCCTGACAAATCAGTGCAGAGCACTGAGCAGGAATTAATCTTCCTGTTGCTGTTCCCAGGAATGCTGCCAGAATTGTTTCTTCCAGAGCTTTAACAACATTAGGTGGATAAAGGGTGCACATCAGGTGTCTGTCTCTTTCAAAAACAAAATTGAAAATGACCTTTATCTGATACTTGGTTTGCTTTTTGGCACAATGAGTGAGATCTGTGACTTTCTTCATCTGTAAAATCTCTTCCGAGGTGAGCATGTGGCTTTCTGGAAGCAGAACGAGTGTGGTGTTTTGTGGATTTTCTTCATCTTTCCCTGTTGTTTGTTCATCACTTGGTGTGATTTTGTTTTGCCCTTGGTGTTTCTGTTTCCATCTCAGGTTAAATCAAGGCTCTGATTAATTAAGTTAACTAGTTCTGTTCCTGTCCCTGTATTTTCAGTCAGAGAAAGTTTTTAGGCTACAAATTTCAAGCTTCAGCCATGAAAAATTTAGTACAAGTGGACAAGAAACCCAAAACACAGAAACTTTTTCTGTGATTGTTGAAATGAAAGATTTAGGAAAAGGAAGTAGTAGTGTAACTTAAAAAAGAAAAAATTCAAATCAGATGTCCTCCTTGGATTTTTTTTTTTGATTTGGTTTTTTGACATTAAAGCACCACAGTTGTGAGCTCACTTTTTACAGCTTTTCATCACCCTGGGGGGAACTGAGAATTTGCACAGGAGCACTGTGGATAGTAATCCAGTCTTGGCCTGTTTTGGGCTTGAAAGTCAATATTTCATTTGTCAATAATATGAAGTCAGTCTGGTTTTCTGGAGGAGCAGTACCCAAATCTGCCCAATAAAGCACTACTTGTGAACTACTCCTAAAGTATTAAATTGAGAGTGGGCGTGTCCTCTGCCACAAAAATTGTTCCAAGGGCGTTGGAAAAGCCATTCAAATGGCTTTCAAATAGAGAATACACATGAGAAGCCCATGCATAAACCATGCTGAATGCAGCTGCATGCATGGAGCTTGTGTGCTTAAACCCTTTAGAAGGCTGAAGTTTTGGATTGTGTCTCATTTTTGAATCCTTGTGGTGGCAGCAGAGCTCTTACATGAAAAATCCTCAAATAAACTGCTGTGACCTTTTGAATATTTTTTTTTGGTATCAAATGGGTAGAAACATGAAGAAGCTTTCTGAAATACAAATGAAAATCTGCTAAATTGTCTGTAAAAAATATCTGATAAAATGTATTTTTAACAGTGTGGAGGATTCTTAAGGGGAGAAGACCTAACGTAGTTTTGTTTTCCAGCATTTTTTTGCACTTGGGGACATCTCATCCATGATTGAATTCTCCTCAGGTTATCAAGTGTTGAGCTTTATCTTTTTTCCCTTCTTTGTGCTTGGGAACACGTTTCCATGGACCACTGTGAAGAGCAGCCTGTGTGTGAGTGAAGGCACTGAAGAATGTGCTATTTCTGAATTCCTGCATTAGGTGCTTTTTTAAAATCAAATTCTGAAGAGAGTTGGGCTTTTACCCTGAAACAGGTTTAAAACATTAACCTCCAACCTGCCTATATATACAGTTTTTAAATCACACCTTTTCTATCCATAGAAACACTCCAGAATCCCAAACCCTTAGATAATTTCTGGTAGCAGTTGTTCTCCAGGCTGTGGATTGTGTGAGCAGTGCTGCAGTGCTTTCTAGCTGATCTTTGTCATCTTTTACTCCTTTGTAGCTAAACACTAGTTAGCAACAGGAGCTTATTTATCTTTTAGTCTTCATTCTTTTCGGTTCTGCCTCATTTTATTGCATACTTTCCTCTTTGAAAGAGCCTGTTCCCAAAGCTGGAGACTGCTGCAGTTACTTTGGGCCCTGCTCAGAGTGTCTGAACTTGCATTTCTCCTGTTTTTAGGTGTGATGGTCAAAATGAAAGTTTTCCAGGTAGAAAGCAAATGGATGGCTTTAATTCCATTCTGTTCTCAGATTTATGTCACTGGAAATACCAGCTTTTAAATACCTCATATGACTTAACACTGCTGCTGTTACTCTGCTACTCTGCTTTGTACCTTTCAGTAATTTCAATTTCAAACTCAGAAGTACTTTTTAGTAGCTCCTGTTAGTCCTCAACCTGTACCGTATTTGCCAGGATTATCACCTGCCTAGCTAAGTTAGGCCTCCTTAATATTCCTCAGCTTTATCCTAAACGCTTGTTTTCATTTTGCTTTAAAAACATCTCAGGTGATTGATTTGAAAAACAAGTGGGTCTGTATTTTGATTGCCTGATTGGTTCTAAAAGTCAGGCTCCTTCTGCAGTTACCTCTAACCAACTACAACTGGAAATTGGCTCATAAATCAGTGGCTGATTGATGAACATTAAAAATCATCAAAGCACATTTGGGCAGCTCTGTGGAGGATTGAGCATATCAACATTAAAACCAGTGTGTAAAAATGTATGATGAATGTTCACAGGGAATATTTGTCCTTTCTCTTCTTTTTGTAGCTGTGTTCTGGTAGAGATCCAGCTGGTCTCAGGTAGCTGGGCTATTTTCTGGAGGATTTCTATGTTTACCAGGTGTATGTGCATTTCAGTTTTTCACCGAGATAGTTTGAAGTGCTGGGTTTTGTCATTTTCGTGTTGGTGCTGTGAGGAGAGACAGGAGCAGGAGTGGAAAACATCCAGGTAGTCTTAAACTACAGATCTGCATTCAGCTTTTCATGCCCACCTATAGGAAACCACTGTTTTTTCAGGAATTTCTCGCCCATAACTCCAGATACTAGGTTAATAAGTATCTGTCTGGGCTATTAGATTACCTGATCTAAAAGGAATTAAGACTCATTTCCAGTAAACTATTGCTACTTGGAGTTGATCCTTAAGAGCCTTGCTTATTTAATTAATTAGTGATTTAATACTAAATGGCAACATTTTTTTGTCCCATTTGGTTCTCTACGTCTGCTGTTGTCTTCAGGCAGTGGAATGACTTCATTTGAAATCATCCAAATGCCAAACTAATCTCTTGGAGAAATAAATCAGAGGGTCGTGACTTAATTTTCCCAGTTTACCTCAACGTTTGAGCATCAGCCTGAGGAGTTTTGAAAGTACAAAACTTTCATCCATCATCCTAAGGAATACAGAGGGTCTGCTGTCAAAATCATCTGTAATTAGTGTAGAGGAGTATTTTAAACAGACAATAAAATAACTGTCAGAAGGGAAAAAAGAAACCTGTAAGTTTTATGTTACATTAATTCTTGTTGCTCAGGCTGGTTTTTTCAGCGTTATGGTAACATTGTACAGCTGTTGATTTATTCAAATCTTGTTTTGGAGTTGGTCTTTTTATCTCCCTTCTCTACCTCTAAAAATTGAATAAGCCCCAGACAAAAAAGCTTCAGACACAGTATTTGAAAAGAGAAGCTATAAACCACTGAAGACAATCTTCTGCATAAATCTGACATTCAGTTTTTTCTTAAAATAAGCCTCAGGAAATTTTTCTCCAGGTTTATATTGTGCTATATTTTCACTTTATAACTTGGCTTTATCAGTCTTGTAAGAAGTGATTTATTTCTTTCCCCTCCATACCTGCCCAGGCTGGTGGAAATATACAGCTCAGTGTCTTCTAATAGCTTTTGCTTCATAAAGATTTGCAAAATTTTCATTTTCTCTCTTGAATGTCCCCTGACAAAGCCAAATCTTTGGTTTAGGTGCAGTAGTTGTTATTTATGAGCATGTGAGTCAGGAGAGCTGTGATACCTCAGTAAGTGTAATTAAACCATGCTTGTTCTCCCCAAATTGTTGATTTCTGAATATGCAATTTGTGTCAGCTTTAATCCACTGGGCAGGCTGGTCTCCAGAGGGTGCAGTGTTCCTATCACGGACATGCAGTTCATTAAGAAGCTATCAGAGAATCCCCCAGGGAAAAATTTATACAGGATTGTCCACTTGCCCTGCAGTAACCGCGGGGACAAATGTCAAGGAGTCAGTGACCAAAGTTAGGGATTTGAGAGGAGTGCTCCTGCATACTTGGCAGTTCACAGCTGGCTTGGTCTGGGAGAGGAACAGGCTGGAATTGGTCCTGTTTTCTTCCCCCTCCTCTATTTAAGTACAAAAGAAATGGTTTTGCAGCCTTCCTCCTTGTTTTGTGTTTGCTAACTGGAGCAGTTTATGCCTTTTCAGTTACCCAAAGTCCTGTAGGAAGCTGCTGTTGTGTTTGGGTGGGAAGTGTGGGCAGGGGTGCAGGCACATGACAATTGAGGTGGCCTTTGTGGGTGCCTAAAGAAAGGTGACATTCACTTAATCACCTTATTCTAGGTGGAAACAGTGTTTTTCAATTTTGCAAGATTAGAGAAGAACAGGAGAGGGAAATAAAAGGTGATTTTATTTGGGAGAAGACAGTTTAGGAGGGAAAAAGTTTTTCATAAGCTAAAAAGTGCCTACGTCTCTGGAAGGAAAACATTTTTTTTTTGTTTGATCCCCAGGACCAGTGATAAATGTGGTGGGGTGGGATGAAGTGTGCTTGGTTTTTTAGGCTGCAGCGAAGAGAGGAAGAAGATGGGCTTGTTTTTAAGAGATGGTGGAAGAAGGTGAATGGAGGAGGAAAACCACCTTGAGGTGGTGCATAGGCAGACAAGACAGCAGAGAGCTGCCCCAGGAGATGGCCATGCATGGCCTGGCTTAGAGCAAGCTGAGCTTTGGAGTGGCATTTCAAGCCCTTTTTCAAACAAACCCAAAAAATTGCTTCAGACAGGTCCTTGTATAAATAACTGTTGCTCCTTTTGTTCATTTGACTGGGTTAAACTGTTTATAAAAAATGATTTAGGAATGAGCTTTGATTTAGTCAGTCTGTTTAACTCAGAAATGCTCTTTGGATCTCTTAAAGGAATTTCTTTGATTGGAAGTTTGTAAGGTGCTTTTGTCTGGTTTGCTCTCTTCTTAAATGAATGTGTTAAATATACTTTGCCTGTTAAAGGAAAATCTTAATTTGCAATTTCCGTGTTTGCTCTCTCTTCAGAAAGTGCTTGTGGTTGTCTTTCTGAAGCCCTTGTCTGTGACATGGTTTCAGTGGCTTTGCTTTTGTGAAGTGGCTGTGAGAACTGTCACTGGGCAAGGTCAGTGACTTGAGTTAGAACCTCCTACAAATGCAAAGCTTTGAGACTCCCTGGCCTCCGGAGAGGCTGCGTTGAGGATTTTGTGTCACTGCTCTTGAACTTCAAACACTGCTGCAGCAGCAGGTTTTTTCTCCTCATTTGGCACACTGTAAATAAATCTGTGGGCAGGGGTTTAGTGTAACTTTTCACTCAGATGCAGCACAAAAGTAGTTCAGAATGAAAAGGGGAGATTATAAAGGAGTTGTTTACAACAGTCTGTTGATCTTCTGACTTGCTTGTGTTGAATTCCTCATGCTCAAGCCCGGAATGGTGACAGTGCCATGGAGCAGAGTGTGCTTCCCTCGTTTTCCCCTGTTCCCCTTACCCAGTGAGGATTTTGCCAGGTACTGCTGTGCGTGGGAACCCCAGCTCTTGATTTCCAGTACCATCATTGCCTCCTGTGAACTAACAGAATAGCTGTGAATTAAACCCACGTGCATATCCAAGACCTGCCTTCGACTCCCAAAGGCATCTGACCCACAGGTGACATCTCAGCTGATGGGAAACCTCTGGGATACCACAGAGGGAGCAGCCTGGGCACAGCTGGAGCAAGAGCCAGATAAAGCAGCTCAAGGAATTGGGCAGCCCTGGCTGCAGGTCCAGCCTGGGCAGCTACGAAAGACAGGTTTGGTACAAAAATAGGGGCTCTTTGCTTTGCACTGTGGCTGCCCCTCAGCAGTGCTGCCCGTGTCCTCTGTAACTTTGATGTTTAGCACAGAGAAGAAATTGGATAAAAAGCAGCTTTGTAAAGGGAACAGCCTTGTCAGGTGTTACCTTGTCAGGTGTAGATGTCTGATCTTGTACAAGTGAGTTCTCACTGAAGTGCAGCACCATCAAGGTGTGCACTATTAACATTTTAGGTTGCCACCTGCCCTGCTCCTACCTGTGAAGATAACCTTTAAAAATTCCTGTACATAGGCTTAACTTTGTTTTCAGAGTATTTAAGCCACAAGATTAGAAGATATTTGAAGCCAAGCCTGATGCTTTATTACACTGAAGGAGAACAGAAGTTTTTGAGCTTTAAATCTGACAAGATCTTTAGTGGCTTGCACATCCTTTTAGTTCCTCAGAAAAACCCAAAGCAAGCATCCAGGCCAGGGCTTATCTGCATGCAGCCAACAGCTCTGCTGAAGTCGGTAATGCAAAGTGGTTATTTCTGCAGTTCAACGGTGTTGAGTTTTTCAAATACCAAATACTTGCTTCACTTTTGCTCATCTGTTCCATCCCACTTCCCTTTCTCAATATCCAAGATTTAAATCCAGGCTAGCCTCAAGCTCATTACAAAAAGTGTTGCCCTCTGGTAGTAATTTAGCATTATTTTTTATGGAGCCATACAAGGGTATAAAATGAATCCAGCAAATCGTAAAACTTGAATAGATGGAAACATCAAAAGTGGTATTAAGACTTTCACAGGTAAATTATTCAGTAATAATAATAATCCTGTTATACTTTTTGGTGTCTAGAATGGCAGTGGAGATGTACAGCATTCTGACAACTTGTGCCCTCACAGAGGTTTTTGTTGGGGTTTTTTGTTTGGTGTCTTTTTTTTTTTTTAATAGAACTCTGTAAAACCAGCCCAGATGAGTCAAGCCTTAAAACCAGGGTTCAGCAAATAAGAATTTGGGAGCCATTTATGATGTAATGGGAAAATATGGCATCACATCTCTTCTTTGGGCTGCAGCATTTACTTGTGTGAGATATTGGAGCAGGAGTTTTGTCTGGAGAGAGCTCTGCCGGTGTCTGTGGGGAGGTTCTGGAAGACCAGGGGGTTCAGCACTGCTCCGTGTAAGGAGAAGCTGAGCTCTTGAGCATTTCAGAAGGCACTCAGTGACTGACTTGCTCCTGGCTTGTTCCTTTTTAGCCATGCTGGTGCTTGAATAGCTGTGGACAGTTTGTAACCCTGGGAATGCAGGTTTGGCATTCAGGATTGTGAAATGGCCGGACCCCAGAGTACTCATGTGACCTTGTACCTTTTCAGGATGGTTTTAATGCTCAGTATTGTGATTCTGCATCACATTCTCCAGCTGCAGCCTGCTGTCTCATGCTGTAGGTAGAAGGCAACTTCGAAAAATGTCATTTTTTCCTGCAACTCTGCTTCTCTGAAGGGCAGTACAGCCTTGGGGGGCAGCAGTGGAGGGGCTCCTGACCTTTGGGGGCAGAGCATCTGCTGGGACAGAGGGGTTGCCCAGAGCTGCTGAGCAGCCTCTGATGGCTGGATGTGGGAGAATCAAGTGGAAATTGAGACCTTCCTACCTTTTGCTACTCCCCAGGCTCTCCATGTCACTAAAATCTTCCTTTAATCTGTGACTTTGGCACATCACTGCATGGTACTAATAATTTATCCCTAGGATTCATGCAGGTTTCCTTAATACCATGCTCTGCTAACTTCTGCTATGCCTGGCTTCTGTGCCAGCAGTTGAACAAGCACAGAAGCTTAAATAAAGTGTAAAACAATGATTTCCATCCATTATTTGAAACAGTTCATTTTCTCCTGCTTGCCAGGGAACTGGCAGTGTGATTGTTTGGGAATGAGGATGACTGCTCAACACTAGAGACTTAAAATTTACAGATAACTGTAATTAAGTGTCTGGGTCATCTCCTTTGTGCAGTTTATGTGTCTGTGCTGCCACTGAAGGTTATGAGCACGTTTGAAAGTTGCTGCCTTTGCCACACTTGAGAAGGTGCTGATGCTGGAAACGCTGACAGTGCCAGCCCTGCTGGACAGATGCATGTTTTAAAAGCAGATAAACTGAGTGGGTTCTTTGTGCAAGATCAAAGGGAAATTGGATCGTCAGAGGTTGTTGGCTGCATAGTGCTGACATCGTGTCTTGTTCATTAGGGCATAATTGGACAGTGTCCTTAAGGGATATGGATTTCTGTGGTCCACACTTTCAGCACAGGGCCCAGAACAGGAAGCAAGCTCAAATATACTCATTTATTGAAGTCCTTTGCTGTGCATAGGAAGTTTTTTACTTTGAGGCTTTATCTTTATTGTAAGAGGTGCATTTCAGCCGTGGAATGACTTGAGACATATGCTTTTGTAAGAATAGTATTTCTCTGTACTCCTACTGCTCCTCACTCTCTTTTCTCTGATATTTTGACAGTTTCAAGTATTTGTTTAACCCCTTTTTAATTTTAAGAATAGACTGCTAAATTAAGTTTTATACCCACCCTTTATCCTAAGCAGTGCAGTTTTCAGTTGGTGGCACAGCCTGTGGTATCACTGCTATCCTTGAATGGAGGAGCAACAGCAATAAGGCTCCTGTACACACAGGAAGATCTGATCTTCTATTTGAATATGCAGTATTTGGGTTTTGCTGACCTAGTGGCCATAAAATGGGAAAGCTTTTTCAACATTTTGATTTAAATTAGTAAAACATCACTCTTTTTTTTCCAGTTATTTCATGGATTAATAGAAAAATAAAGTTTGTGAACATGTTCAAAACTCCTGAAATGCATGTCTAACTAACTGTGTTTTTCCTTTGCAGGATATTGTCTGGGGGTTAAACTCTTTATTTACTGTAAGTAAAGGAATATTTTGCATGTCCACTTTCCTTTTGCCTGCCTGGTTTAGTTTCAGCATCACCTAATGCCAACCCTGTGTGTTGCCT
Organism: Corvus brachyrhynchos; assembly: GCF_000691975.1. Taxonomy (NCBI): domain Eukaryota; kingdom Metazoa; phylum Chordata; class Aves; order Passeriformes; family Corvidae; genus Corvus; species Corvus brachyrhynchos. The sequence goes on along the minus strand of NW_008236441.1, from coordinate 312,119 downwards.
CTAAAAGTTTAGGGCTTTATTTTCCTTTGGCTTCAGTGGGTGTCAGACAAGTATGAAATCAGTTTGTACTTCTGTTTGTAGAACTCATCCAGACAGTCTAAAATGACAGCTTCTTATACATGGATTTTACTTTGGTTAGAAATATTAGGGGATGTTTTGATAACAGGTTATTTGGGATCTTCCACACAGTATGAAACTCCTGCTGATTTGCAGGAAATAAAAATTCATACTGCTCTGAGAAGGAATTGTGTTGGTGTTAGTCTTTAAAAGAATGCTATTTAGGAATTAATGACTGCCCTGCAGTCTCATTCCTGTTTTGAACACTCACATTCCTATTCAGGGGCCTTGGTATCTACCCACAGAGTTTGCATAAAACCTGATTTGTCACAGAACTTACGCGATTTTATTCAGGGATCGCATTTCCTCCCCGTTTTTTAAGGTTGATGGGAGCAAGGAACCTGTCATTGCAGGAGCACCTTGAAAATGGAGGAGAGGGCAGGAAGCTGCAAGAGGCAGGCAGGATGCAACAGCTGCTTTTGCCCTAGAGGTGGAGAGAGGCGAAGTCTTTACAAAGGTTACCTTTTTTAGGGATTCCTTTCCACAGCCATTGCTGCTGGGTAGAAAGGTCAGGAGAAAGCAAAGATCAGCACTAACTTGGTGGCCACATTTGTCATTCTCTCTGGAGAGAGCCACCCCTGCCACTCCAGGGTAGAAGGAGGCTTGTATTTCCTGGCATCCAAAGGCTTGGTTTGTTTTTTCAACAGCTTCTTTGGTAAATTGATGTAAAAGTTTGGAGAGCATTTGCCTTTCCAACAAAAGTCAATTGCATTTCACAGTCAGTCTCCCTGTGTATGCCAAGTAACTGGAAGGAAGCAAAATCCTCTGGGGGCTTTCAGGGGCAGAGCTGCACATGAAAATATTGGGCAAAGAGCTGCAGAGAGGGGTGGTCATGCATAGGAGGCCACGGGGATTTGTCATGGCCGGTAAGAGCTGTGCTTCCCTCCTGGATTTCCCTCACACCCGGCTTCTTGAAAATAATTCGGCTTTGAAAAGTTGGCACTGGGATCATGCTGGTCTGGCAGACCCATGAGGGGTTTTATTGAAGGAAGTGAATGAAAATGAGGTGGGCTGGTGTCCTGATTTGAGTGAACATGGAGTTTGCTGCTTGAGGATGAGTCGGGGACTGCCAGGAGCCTTTCACATTGTGGTACAGTGGTATTTTACTCTTAACACAGGCTGACCTTAGATCGGGGCTGCAGGCAGAACGGGGGCCTTGTGATTCAGTGTTATTTCTAGTGATGGTTCCTCTTCTCCATTGTTTTTAACCCTAGACCCTTCTCCTTCCAAAATTAATATTTGAGATTAAACTGAGAGACGTGAGGTTTGTTGTGACTATTTCTGCTCCCTGACCCCACATGTCTGTAGTTCTCGAGGTCTTTGCACTCCTTTTCCTCCAGGCACTGTTTTTCCCAGAGCACTAAAACTTCCCTGTCAGGCTCCAGGTTACATAGCTTCTTCACAGAGAGAATTAAATTGCTTTTCTATGGATGTGGCATTAGGGAAACTAATACTTTATCAGCACAGTGTTTGCAGAAGTATTTTTTAAAGGTTTACTTTGCCCTCAAACAAAAATCAGCAG
>NW_008236441.1:301026-310385 GCF_000691975.1 Corvus brachyrhynchos | reverse complement strand
AGGAATTGTGCCTCTTGAAAGTTTGAATGTTTCTCCAATATTTAGCTTAAAACTGTTTTCCAATGGAAATGCATTTGCTTACAGGGAGAAGTGGCTTGGGGCCCTATGTGGCCCATACCAGAAGGGTTCAAGTGCCTTGGTGCAGTTGTCATTTAATTGTCCTGTGATTTGGTTTCCAATTTTCAAACTCATTTGCATTTACCTTTGGCAGGGACACCACCAAGGTAGTGATTAAGCACTACTCTTGCTGCCCTGTTTGCTTTGTTCCATTATCTTGTTCATGAGGGCTTTGGGCTCCTTGTGATGCAGTGAGTGGGAGCCCTGCAATGTTCTCTCTGTCTCTTTTCTAGGATCTTTTGAATTTTGACGATCCTTTGAATATTGAGGCTGCAGAGCATCATTTGCGTGACAAGGTGAGTCAGTGGTTTATTTAAGGCACGTTGTTCCTAAACAAAAACACATTCTGTACTCAGCAGTTCCCAGACAGTCCTTTTAGAGTGGTGGAGCTGCTGCTTGAGGCAGTCAAGTGACTCATTGTATCAGCACCCAGTTATTCAAACAAAAAGTGCTTTCTGTGGGAAAGCAAACTCCACACAGTGGTGTTAGTCACCATATGCTGGGATTGTGGACCATAATGTGGTCACAGCCCCAAAATAGATTACCTTCTCCTTCTTGTGTCTGAGATTTCCCCTGAAGCTGTGCGTGTTCTGTGCAGCAAGCTGGTGGTGAGTTGGTTTGGCATGGTGATATGAGTGACCTTTACCTTAGAAGACCTGTGAAAAGATCCCCTCTTTCTCTGTCCAAAGGCAGCTTTTTTATTCAGACCTCTTCCATGTTGCATGTATTTATGAAGCCAGGAGAAATCTGGGCAAGTTTCAAGAACAGGAATGGGAATTTCTCTTTTCTTTTTACTGATCCTAATTTTCATGTGTGTATTATGGACTGGGCAAAGCAGAACATGGTCTGGATTAGTGGCCTGGTCAGCATATATGAGATATACTGCTCACCTGTGAACAAAAGTGCCAATTTCTCCTTTGTATCCATCTCCAAAATTCCATTGTGTTACACTACACAGATTTATTCCTCAAGCACATGGAACTCACACTCAGTATGTTCAAGATCTCTTGTTCTAATTAAACTCTTCCGACACTTTTGTTGAAGTTAACCTTTAAGATTGAAGAAAGCTTCCAGGTAAGCGAGTGTTGATTTGAAGAGTTCATTGAAAATACAGTCAGGCAGTGTACCTAATTTATCTCATTTTTTCAAGAGGAAGTACCAGGATGGCAAGTTATCTTTCTAGCTATTTTTTGATTAATGAGATTTTGTAGCTATTCTGGTATTCATCAGTGTTTGCAGGGCTGAGATGAGAACATAAGGCTAAGCTGGAAAACATTGTCTAGAAACGTCCCCTGGAAGAGAGGAGGTTTTGTGATTTTGTTGTATCATGGAATCACAGAATGGTTTGGGTTGGAAGGGACCTTAAAGCCCATCCCATTCCTCCCCATTCCTGGCCTCAGGTGGTTAAAATTGTTATCCTGCACCTCTCAGCCTCATTGAGAAATTGGAAATCTTAGGAATCCACAGAAAGGAAAATGTTACCTGATTTAAAAAACACACCTCCCTCAAAAACAGAGGTGAGCACTCAAAAATAGGTACTGCTACACTAATTGCATGGAAGTTGTTTGAAGAAGTGAAAAGGAAGTTGAGTGGATTTTTTGACAGTATTCTAAATTACAATGTTTTTGGAACAAACATTTTTTATTTATTAAACTCTTAGCAGTCTCAAAAGCATCTCTAAAATTCATATTATGCCACTTTAATTTTTTTTATTTTTGAGCATATCTGAATTTAGTGTAGGTGTTTCATTGATAGTGACAGCACCAGGTAGGGCTGGATTTTCTGTAGTGTGTTTTGTCGTGACATCAAAAAAACCCAATGATGCCTTTGTGGAGAGAATGAATAATGCAAGGGAGAGAAAAAGCTGCAGTTGCAGCCTGAGTTGTTTTTTTTGCTTCCCCCTGGCAGAGATGTCATATTTTATATAAACACTTTGTTGTGGAGTCAGACTGCTGTGGTCCCATCCTGGCTCTTAGGAAATACTTGCAATGCCCAATAGAATTAAGTATGGGAATGCCAATTAGTTTTCTTTCCTCTGAGATTTGTTTCCATGTGTAATACAATTATGCAAACAGTGTATATGTAATATATGCTTGCATGTACAATATCTATATGAACAGATGTGCAAATGCATCCGTACAGAAATAGTTCTGTACACAAGCATCTGTGTCCAGCAGATCCTGCAGGGGAATCCTGGGAGTGTGGGAGTGTGTGGTGTGTGACGGCCAAACCACTGGACCTCGGGCTGCCTCCTGTGGTTCTCCCAGGGGAGATGACTCAGGATTTCACTGATGTCCCTTCAGATTTGAAATCCTGCCATTCCTTTGCTGACATTCCAGGCTGAGCCTGGCTGCCTGAGAGGGTAACAGCTAATCCATGCCTTGCCTGTGGTTATTGAGAGCTGAGGCTGGGGTTTGGTCAGTTCCCAGTTACCATAAATGACTCCTGCCTTGCAGATGCTGGAAAAAGTCACATCAGATATAGCAAATCCTTACTGCTGATTCTTGGGAAACAGCTGTGCTGGGAATGTTTCTGTTAGATCATGCTGGAAGGGACAGTTATGATCCCTTCCTCTGTAAGGCACCTCTCCTTTTTGCATTAAATCAGTGGTGTATAACTGAGCACGTCGTTGTAGCTTCTGGAAAAGCAGCCTTGTTCTAGGATGTAAAATGATAGAAAATTCAGAGCTCGAGTTCTGTAATTGATTGCTTTATTAACCTGTCTTACCTGAGATGTGTGTTAGTGCAGCTTCAGCTTCCAGCCCTCCAGGACCTCCTTTAGCTCCAGGAAGGAGCTCTCAGTTACTGATCTTGTTCCTTTGCAGCTTCCTTCAGCCAGTGAGCATCAAGTCACTTTTACAAATTATTTTTTAAAATAAGTATGATGGTTTATGCAGCTTTAGTCATTCTGCAGTTCTCCCACACACACCTTGCCAGGTAATTTTTCGGAAGGCTGTACAACAAATTTGGGCAGAATCTTCAACATCTGTTTTCACAAATGCTGGACACTGTGGTGCCCACGTTGCTCTGCAGTTGAGTCACAGTCACTGAAGAAATCATCCTCTCTCAGTGTAGAGCTCAATAAATAAGAATAAAAAGATGATTGATGTCTTTCTGTGTAAGCTAAGCAGGGAGTTTCCCAACACTCAGTCTTCTCACACTGATATAATCTCAGCAGTTTAGTGCTGTGAGTTTTCTTGCTGAATTTCAAGAAGCTCTTGCTAATTAATGAGCTTGGACCACTCTGCATTTAGCACAGAAGTTAGTCTGTCAGTAGTTACCATGCATGGCCAGAGCCATTAATTTTCAGTCAGGTAAATTCCATGGATTCTAAAGCAATGAGCAAGTGTTTAAGTTTTAATGACTACTCACGTAGAAATGATGTGCTAAAAATTGTAGGATTTGCTGGTTTTTATACAGCAAACACACAGAGCTTTACTGATTTGTTCTGTGGCAGCCAGGTGGGCCAAACACTGAAACAACAGGGATAGAACTTGGCAATAGAAATCCAAGTGAGCTTAGTGCCTTAGGACTTGTGTATTCCTCATGCAGAGGTGCTGTGGGTGCTGTGTCTGGGATTTGTTAGCTGAAATCAAGGAAATATTTTCCATATGTCCATCTGTCATGGGTGGTTTGGGATGCTGCCCCAGGACATAGCGATTCGCCGGGATCCTTAAAAGCCCTTACATTTCCTAGTGGTGTTCACTTCTGCCAAAAAACAATTCAAAGCTATGTGTACAACATGCAACAGAAGATTCATTGCATGCTTCGTGTGGCTTAAAGTAGAAGTGGTGCTCCAAGTTTTCTTTAGATTTCTTCCTCACCCAGGCCTGCTGTGTCAAGAACCCTAATGCTGTGTCGTATTTTACTTCTATTTACCCTGTATTTGGTGCAATTCAAGCAAACTTTTGTCATTTACTTTTTCATCCATGTGATCTGCAGTTGTTTCCGTAGTAGGAGAAGCTGAGTAACATCTCCCTGCGTTGTTTTCCTGCGCAATCTTTCCATCTTAGAGGAACCCATCTGTCAGCATTCAGTGCTTTGTGCTGTGTCCTTGTGAAAGACTATGGTGGATTGCACTTGACAGGGAGCTTTTCTTCCTCCATGTGAAAATCCAGCTTATCATATTTACCTGCAGCTCTGAAGTGCCAGAACTGAGAAATCTAATGGGAATAAGCGTGTTGTTGCCAAGGATCCACTTCGAACACAAGCTTTTTTTACTTAGTTCAGTGAGCCCTGATTTTATTTGCATCCTCCTTGGAAAGCAGCATTTAATGCTGAATTATTTTGCATAGGTTTGTGTGGAGGAGTTTGGCTCTGAATTGACTTCTGCAATTCTTTTTTTAATTTTTTGTTTTGTTTTGTTTTAATTAAAGGTTTCTCTGGGTGGTAGAGAAAATAAGGTTTGTATTTCAGGATTATTTCTGTGGAGATGGATTTATGAAGTTCATGGTGTTACGGAATCCGAAGCTGCTTCTTAAGGTTTCCTCTTAGGATTGTAATTGCCCTGCAGAGCCTCAGTTCTTTAGGAAACTTGGCTTAAAAAACTCAGTCCCTCCTCGCAATTGCTTTTGGTCTTTGGAGATTGTTCTAATGAGTCTTGTGGGATTAATGTTCTCCTAAAATTACTTGAGGACTGTCGCCTTGTCTTCACTAGTGAGAGAGCACTGATCTAATTCCATTAGAAATTCCATCGATAATTAGGAACAGTTGCTGAGGATGTATTTCACTGAAGAGTTTTTATAACATTTCATAATTGTGGGCAGTTTTTTAGAGTCCTTAAACACCAAACAGTTCAGAATTTTTATAGGAGAGTCTTAATTTCTCAAGCATTGCCCAGAGCAGCTGTGGCTGCCCCATTCCTGGAAGGGCCCAAGGGCAGGTTGGATGGAGCTTGGAGCAACCTGGGCTAGTGGAAGGTGTCCCTGCCCATGGCAGGGGGTGGAATGGGATGAGCTTCTGTCTTGGTTTGACCGACAGGTGTCTGTCAAGGAAGGCAGGAGCCTCCCTTGAAATGGAAAATGCAACCCCTTTCCCTCCGAATTATTGTAATTTTGAAATAAAGGGGCTTTCAGGCAAAGGTATGAGGAATAGGAATAACAGTTCTTCACTATTATTTATCTATATGTGTGTAACCAGTCAAACAAACAGCAATAACTATGGCAGTAACAGCAAACAATCACAAACCCAGTCCCAGCCTTCTCGGCTGGCAGGCTATTTTCCCCCCGGCGCCGGTCCCCCCGACCCTGTTAATCAGGGTGGTGCTAGCAGTCCGATAGAATGTTGGCTGCAGTCCTGAAGAGGTGACCCTGTAGAAAAAGGGTCTGCTCTTCCTCGGAAGGTCCAGTGGTGGCTGTGTAGCTCCTGTCCCCCAGGAATCCAGTGGAAAGGGTTTTCTATGGTTATATCAGATTATATCCACGATGGAATGCTTGGTTCCTCCCTCTGGGTGGAGCATCTCACAATGGGGTAATGAGTCATGAGGCCAGGTGTTGGTGGGCTCATTAACAGAAGATAGTCTGGAGGGAGTTATCTCTGAGTCAGGGCATTGATGAGCCATTAATTAGAAAGATAGTCCAGAGGGAGGAGGAAAGGAAACTCTGCCCCACCTGGTTTCAACAGAATACACTGCAACCCAAGACAGCTTCCAACCCAAACCAGTGTGGAATTCTATGAAACCCCCGACCTGACAAAGTGTCAGTGCCTGGGCCAGATACCTCCTGAGAACAGGTGAGCCATGGAAAGAGAAGGTTGTCAGCAAGTAAGTAATGAAAGTAACAAACAAACACAGATTTTCTGTAGAAGATCTTCAGGCATCCCTTTGGAAACACACTAAGTTGAATTCCCCCTAGATTGTCCCTTTGCATCAAAAACTGTCATTGCCCAGCACAGCCTCCTCAGTTCTGGACCCTCCAGAAACAAGCAACAGTTTGGGATTGTAAAACTTGTTTCACCAAGAGTGATTTCCTCCTTGTTGGTTTGGGTTTTGTTTTTTTTGTTTTTTTTTTTTTTCCCCCCAGACATTTAAAGTCTGGCGTGGGAAGCACATCTCAAAGTAGAAAGGGGTTCCTGTCCCTTGTGTCTCACCTCAGGTTTTATCAAACACTAATCTGGGAGCCTGGTGCTTTCTTTTCCCAGTTATTCCCCAGAGTGTTAAATACGGGAGCTGGTATATCTGTGATCTTTTATCTCTGCTGAAGTTTGGAGTGATTTTGTCCTTGGACTTGTGGTGCCTTTAGATAGCTAAAGAGTCCCAGAGCTCGCTGCCTCTGTGTCATTTCACATCTGATCCTTCTAAAGACTCTTCCAAAATAGTGTCCTGGCCAGCTGTACTTTTATCCTCTTGGCTTTTTATTTCTGTGCTTATACATAATAAGGGCATAATTACATTTGGGTTTAAGCTTTTCTTCAAAATCCATTTCTCTGTGTAGCTGAAGAAAAGCATTTGAAACTAAATAATGCCTTCAGATTTGGATTCTGCTTTATCTCTTGCCATTGATCATGTTGAAGTTACTTTTCTTCTCTTAATGTAATTTCCTGTCTCAGGAGATCAGTCTGTTTGAAATGCTCTTTGATATGTCAGAATGAAAATCATGATATAAATGCCAGTGTGCCACAGGTGTGTTGGATCCTCTAAGCAGGCAAACTAACAAAAAATTCAGCTTGGAAGTTTAGGGAAAAAGTATGCATTATCTCTATTTCTTCCTCAGATCTTCTGGTTTAAAGTAATTAATTTAAGTGATCTTACAGTAGCTTCTTTGTTTCTCTGTTGTACCTGCTCTATCTTTGTTACCATTTTTATGTCAAAGGCATATTTGAATATTTAGCTCCTGCAGGGATTCTTCCTGTTCAGAAGACATCAGGTCTTTTCCTTGCACTTCCTTACCTCCAAACTGCTTAGATTCTGCTTTTGTTTTCAGTTTATTTTTGGCTTAGTTCCTTGAGGCTTAAATCTCTCTGGGAATTAGAAATATTATCCACTGATCTGTAGTGATTGTTGGCCAATTTGGGTGCAAAGCAGCTTGTTCAGATAGCAGTCGCCAAAATTGTCCAAGATTCTCTAAAAGACATTTTGATACAAAACACTTAGAGTATATAAAATATAATAAATAAAATTTCATGGTTTGTGGATGCTGCATCCTGTCACTGTACATTTCAGAGGAGATCTTATTTGGGTAAAAAGCATCAGAAATAGCTGTAAACAAGCGTTTTATTTTCCAGGTAATTGTGGATAATCTGTGTTTCTATGATGGGTAGTAGTCCTTGAAGAAACTGAGAACAATTGAAATGGTTTTCTTTTGCAGAGTATTCCAAAGCATGTGGATGGGTCAAAAATCAAATACCAGCTCTCTATTACCCAAGTTTATATCGTGTTTCTTTATTGGATTAGATCCAGGGAATGCATTCCAAGGGTTTTTAATGGCAAACTACTTTCTTCAGTGTCTTCCCTGAGGGATTTTTAAGAAATAATGCTCATTTAATTCATTCAGGCATTATTTTCAGCCCAGTTCTCTTTGTCAGACTTTTCACCCTTGCTGTCGGCGACTGAATCTCAGACCCAGAGCGGCAGGAAATCCGAACCATTTATTCAAAGCAGTGAGTTGGTTTTATACACTTTTCCAAGGCACAGTATTTCCTTATGTGACCTATCCCATGTTGCCACATCAGCAACACACTTTCCAAATGCCCTTCTATGGGGTGATCACTCGCTGTTCACTCACCTGCCAGCTCCCGGCAGGCTCCTCTCCGTAGGGCTCTGCCGTGTGACACCTCCTCCCGCCAGGGTCCTGTGCAAAGCCTCTCTGTGCCCCGTGTGCTCCTTTGTGCTGCCGTGTGCCTCTGCAGGCAGGTTTTACAGCTCACAACCCAATTCTACCTTATAATTTCCCTACCTTGCAAATGGTTTCCCATCACAGCCAGCTGGAAGTGTTTCCAAACATACTCCTATAAAATTCTGTATTCAAACAGTGACAGTGATATATGAAGATTTTTGGTAATTGCTGTTAATGTTTTTTAAGCTCAAATGTCAAAAGTTGAGTGATGACTCAAGGCAGCTGAAAAATTTGCCTTAAAAAGAGAAAATCTATCAAAAACGTTTACTTGAATTTAATTTCATGTAGTCTTAAAAAATATATTTATATTATTATTGTGTTTGAGCTGGTGCTAGAGGAGAGGAAATATGCTGGGTGTGCAAGGTGCTCATAAAGCGTGAACATTTAGAGCTGAATTCTTTTTAAGGGGTTAAAAAAAATGAAAGTATCAAAGTTTGACCTCTTGAACATGGCATGAAGGAGTGGTAAATCAGCAATAAACAAAATTTTCTGGATTTGTTTTTTTTTTTTTTTTTTTTTCTGGCACTGTGCTGGTGCTTGACTTCAAGGATTGCCTTGGTTAGCCCTGCATTCATTTTGACAAGGTAACTGGAGAAAAGGGGGTTGGTTACAGCCAAGTGAAGTGTTGTCAGGGAGTGGGGCTTTTCCATGGACTCCAGCCCTGTGTTGGCAGACTCAGAAGGAACTTAATCTGAAAACTTCAGCTTGTCATCATGTCCTGCCTGCCTTGTCAGGAGTGTGAATAATTCAGTAACAAAAGCTGCAAAGCCTGAATAATTTTTGTCTGCTGTCTTGAAAGATCTTTGTTTCAGTAGTAAAACATTTACCATGTAACCTCCAAATTACTTTCCATGTGATATCATAGTGTCATAGAGTGGTTTGGTTTGGAAGGAACCCTCGAGACCATTCAGTTCCACCCCCTGCCGTGGGCAGGGACACCTTCCCCTGTCCCAGATTGCTCCAAGCCCTGTCCAGCCTGACCTTGGACACTTCCAGGGATGGGGCAGCCACATTAATTTTGGCAGATTTTGTACTATGTCTTAGCACTGGAAAAAAATCAGACTATTTACAAGTTATGCGGGAGCAATTTAACAGCCCTGTCTGTTCAGAGCCCTTTAATCAAGCATCCCCCTGGGTTTCCTCATCTGGGAGTATCATAAGGATGGTGGTTAGCACATGACTCCTTCTCCGAGTAGGTAGAGCTCTCCTCTGTGTCAGCTCATGGTCAGGCACTCCATGTGCTTGGATTACAGATACTTATCCTGGAGGATTGGGCAATTGCTTTTACTGTGTTGTATTTGGCTGCATCAACAGAAATAAGTTTTAATGGTGCTTCTGACCAGAAGAGCCTGTTGGGCTGTGTGCTCCCCAGCAGTGAAATGTGAGCTGCAGGGAGCTGGGTTTCTTGCCT
>NW_008236441.1:287627-300783 GCF_000691975.1 Corvus brachyrhynchos | reverse complement strand
GGAAAGAGTAAACCACGTCTGGGAAAATTTTGAATATTCCTGTTTTTCATATTCTCTGAAATTTCACCGATGTCTGCCAGCAGAGTTTAAATATGTAGATAATGCTGAAAGATTTAACAGGTGGCAACAAAGATGATCCTTTGGTTTAAGGTTCTTAATTGCTTCATCAGGAACAAAAATTGATGTTTTACCACTGCAGATTTGGGTTTTTTCTCCATTAGCTACAGGCAAGCCGAGCTTTTCACCTTGTCTTGATTTTCCTTATGGTGTTCAATAGTACCTGTAAGTGATTTCATTTTGATGTCTTACATTATAAACTGAAAAATGGGTTTAAACAAAAATAGGTGGCTTTTGTATTTTCGGTATTGTGAAGTGGTTAATGTTGGTTTGCTCTAGAATTTGTAGGTTTGACACTTAGGTTTGTGTGAATAGAATAGGATCTGATGTTCCCAAATTGCAGTGCTGGCTGACCAAACTAAATTTAAATGATGGAGAGCTGTTGTGTTGCTTGGTACTATGTTGATGAGAATTGGAGTGCTGTGGAGAGGGAAATGATTCACCCCCAGTAGGACAATAGAGCAGTGGGAGGCTGGGCATTCATTTGGATCATCTTAGCCTGGATTAATACCCTGACATTTAAATTGCATTCAATTTCTTATCCTTTCCCTGCATGTCCCAGTCTTGCTGTAATGTTCCTACACAGACAACCCTTCTCACCTGTTTTATCTCTGCTCTGACAAGTTCACTTTTGAAGGAGTAAATACAGACCACTTTCCTCTGCTGTGCTGCCCTTTGTATGTGCAGGTGCCAAAGGTTCCCATTCCACAGATAAGCTTAAGTGCACAAGGGAAGAAGCAACCGGTTTTTAAATCTTGACATTCTACTTTGTATTTTTTTTATCTGCCTGCAACATAAATCCTTTTTCTGGCTGTCAGAACTGAGGTTGGCCTGTGGCTTAAATCAGCACTGGGCTGCACTGGCTGCAGTCACAGCTGAGTCTCTCATCCCAGGGCTTTTCTCTCTTACATCTCGGAAACTTCAACCCTACAGGCTTGTGATAAAGAGAGTGAAGAATGTTTGGCAAGGAACTCAGTGCAATACCGAGGTCTGAGTCGCTGACAGTGTCAGATTTGGGTGGATAAGCCACCCTTCCCTGAGGAGCCTCTGGCACTGCCTGAGACTGACAAAAAGAGGCTTCACCAGGGTTTTTGAAACCATTCTCCTTGTGCTGCTCAGGAGAGAGTTGCTCTTCATGGTTGGCAGTGGCTTAGGATGCGTGGCCACTCATCCATGATGTATTTGCTGTATTCTACTGGCAATCCCAGCTGTAATTCCTGGGCCGAAAGGAAGTTTTCTCCCATGTGTGATTGAAGTCTATGGCCATCTTTTTAAAAATAGAAGCAAAGGCTGTCATCAGGAGGGTAATATCCTGAACAAGGCATTATAGTACAGAGAGCTGCTAAAATATGTGAAAAAGAAAAGAAGGTTTTTGCCTTATCCTTAGAAGCATATCAATTTAATGTAATTAATGTGAATTATTGTACGTGGGGAGAGATTCAGAACTGCAGGGCACTTCAGGTTTAAAGTAAATTTTTGATTAAAGTTTCTTAGACTGTAGAAATGCAGTTGGATAGGGGAAGGAGGGGAATCCCTCCATATAGTATAAACTAAACAATCTGGTCTTGAACATACTGAAATACAAGATAACAGCAATTAGTTGTAGAACAGAAGAATTTCTGTGGAGCTGAGGGTGGAGGAAATACTGAGTTGACAAGGGTGATGTTTTCCTCCTCCATACCCCAAGACTAAAAATTATCCTTTTAACAAAATGTTCCTGTGTTTGGTGTGTCACTGTGGTGTGGAGAGATGTGTCAACCCAGTGCCACCGTTGCTTTTAAAGCATTTCTGTTTTCTATCCTTTCACTTCTCTGATGAAAGTTGGATATCTGTCAGTCTGATAATCTTGAAACAGCAGCAGAATAATTTGAAGAAATACAAAATTATGGATAATGATGAAGGCTAGGAGCCTCTGGAAAACTTGGCAAGGCAGCTGTCAGGTTGCATGAAAATAATCTTGTGTTTTAATGTAATGCAAGTTAAAGGACGTGATAGAAACATTTCTTTCTTGTTCATGGCCAGCATAATCAAGTGAAATGATTCTGAATCACATTAGAGGGGGTGTTTGTTCTGTAGCTGTAGGTTTTCCAGCACTTCATCCTTGAGACATTTCTAGAAGGTGTTTTACTGCATCACTGAGGTTAGCAGGGACCTCTGGGGGTCGTAGTGACTCTGTGCCACTGATCATGGCCCGCTGAGCCCAGCCTTTCAGCAGGTTCAGTCGCCCCCACTGCCCCTTTACATGGTCTATCCTGAATCAGTCTGTCCTGGAGCTTCACTGAAGTGAACCTTTAGCAGTTGCTTTGCTTTTTAGTGTTGGTTTTTGGCAGAGGAATAAGGCTTATGCAGTGATTCCACCCATCTGTCCCCTCATCCCGGCCTCCCTCTCAGTCCCTCTAGCTTCTAAATACACACATGGATTTCCATCAGATTTGACAGAGCAGCAGAGTCTTTACATCCAGTTCCTGTAGCTGTCACCAAAACTGGCAGCAGCAGCAGAGAGAGGCTGGGCTGGGAGGAAGGCTCCAGGTGGCCTCTGTGGGCACATCCAGCTCGGAGCAGACTCTGAGCTTTGCCCTGCCTTTGGCTGCTGGCCAGGCTGAGGTGGTGAAAAGTGCCAAGGAAAAGCTGTGTGGGTGTGGAGAGCAGTGATGAAAGTCTGCGAATTTGTGAGCAGTCAGGTTTTGCTGTCTTTGCTTGCTAAACGTGTCTTGTAAAGTCTTTCTTTCCCGTGCCAGGCTTTCCTTGGCTGTAGGGGACTCCAAACTCCTGCACACCAAGTGAGGCTTTATTTTGGTAAAGAGAACTCCCCACAAGCTATTCAAACACCACAGGGTGTTCCATTGCTTCCAGCTGATCACAAGAGCTGCATATTTTTACTTGCAGTTGTCTTTTTTCCTCTTCCCTATTTAGCCACATTTGAAGTAATTAGTGGGCACACTGCTGCATATATGAATTTTTAGGGGATTTTGTGCAACTCTGAGTTTTTTCCTTTTCCTTGCTGCTGGCTCTTAACTCCCAACAGTGGAAAGATGTATGCTGTTAAAATTGCTCAAGAAGTAATTGAGGTTAAGGCTTTGAAGCTACTGCTTCTTCATTGTGAATTATTAATTCTCAAGGCTTACAGAAAGAGTGACATTGTAAAATTCATTGTAAAATTGTGTACTTGGTTACACTAGCTGCTCTACTTGCATGCATTCTGTGCTCCTTTTCATAGCATCTCCTTGGACTATCTCTTACCATTTTTAGTAGTTTTCAGTTCATCTGCAGACTGGATTTCTCTATTTTCAGCTCTTCCACATGATTTTGGAATTATTCTGATGTGACGTTTGTGAGGTCACAGTCTTTTGTAGTGAGAAATTACAGTGGAAAAAAGGAAGTTCTTAAGAGTTTATTGTGCGATCCAAGGCTGTGTTAGAAAACAGTTTGCAGTGATACAGCTACTTCTATACCCACAGAAACAGTAAAAAACTCCTGGTTTAAAACCAGGAACTTCTCAGGCTTTTGATTTCTGGTCTGGGTCCAAGAATGCAGGATGCAAATTAGTATGTTTTCATTTTCAACCTCTTTGGTGTCAGACTTTGTCAAAAGCTCTGTTGATGGCCCTTAGCTTAGGGAAGGGTAGAGAGCAGAAAGGCTGTTTGGTACTGGTCAGGACAGGGACATCAACAGAGCTGGCCGAGAGCTGGTTCTCACTATGTTTGCTTCGAGCTGGCTTTGTCAGGACCTCATTTTTTATGTTGTTTGCATTGTAGAATATTTGAGTCAATGTTGTTGCTTAAATTAGCGTGGTCTCATCCGTGCTGTGTTCATCGAGCTTCCTCTGGGCCGGGATCTGTCTCTGTCCTTGGTCTAATGTGAGGTTTTCCACTTAATCCCATCCCCTTGTTTAAATTGATAGCCCTGCACCAGCCCCTGACATCCTGAAATCTCTCGTCCTGATGGAAGGTAGCTATTTCCAAACATTTGTGAGAACACTGCTTTTTATTTATAACAATACAAAACTGCAGTGATGAAAGTGTGACTTTCAGAAGGTGCTTTTAACCCTCTTCAGGTAAAATAAGAAACTCACATTTATTCCTGGCTGCTGAATCAAGTATCTCTTGCCTGATTTCTTCTGAAGGGGTTACAAAACACTGAAGAATTGTTTTAATTAAATGCACCCACAAGGTGTATCTGAAGAACTGAAGTAGATCTTCACCTTTGGCTAACCTCAGCTTTCCAAGCTTTTACCACACTGGAAAAGAATGTAGCCCCAAAAGGCTTTCAAGCTTGATGTGGTTTTTTTTGGAAGCCATTTAATTTTTGTTGTGGGGTTTTTATTACTCTCTGATTACAGCTTAATGGCTTATTAAGAACAACAGTTCCATCGCAGACCAAAAACATCTTTTCATAACAATTCTCCCTGTGAGTCATTGCATTTATTTATCTCCATATTTATTGCAGTAAATCCTTCACTTCCTCTGCACCCCCAACCACCCTGTTTGGTGTTTGTTGTTCTCACTGAAACCGTGGCAGCCATGGTAGAATACGTCTTTGTTTTTCTGCAGCATTTGTGCATTTACAGAGCTGCACTGGGGTTTTTCTTGGATTGCTTCCCCATTTTATGCTCTCTGTCCTTGTTACAGCCTTTGAAGGCTTTTCCCAGCAAGCACAAAGTACATTAAATGGCATGTGCAAATGAGCAACAGCACAGCTGCTAATTGTGCTAACAGATGTAAATAGGAAAAACATTACTTTTCTAATGCTGCAAGTATTTATAGAAACCATTACCCCCATCTTCCGTAACACTTTGATTATGGATGGAGCCTCTCTCAGGTTCACCAGAGATGATTAAGCTTTTGCAGATGGTTTGATTTGCTGAGGTAATGTGGAAGAAATGCAGATGTTTTAAAGCTTTTGTTTTAGGTGCTTTAGGCAACTAAGTGGCTTGAAAGGAAAGCTTTTGCTTTGCATCCTTCAGAAACATCCATGGCTTTTGAAAGGGAACATATGGCAGAGTTGTTCTGTGCCAACAGGGAGTCTGAGCTCTTGGAGCTGCATTCCCCACGTGCCTCACCTGCCCGGTCAGGTTAGTTTGAACATCATTTGCCTTGAGTAGAGCATGACTTGCAAAACCCTCTGGCCAGACTCAGGCAGCTCCCATTTCCTCTGTGCTCGTAATTTATCCATTAAGATCTCTGATCCCAAGGACATAACCTCTCTTGGGGATGAGTGGCATCCTCATGGGTGGAAGTGTGTTTGCAGCTCAGAGGATGTCAACCTCCAAGTAATTGGGATAATTCAGGTAATTTTCCTGAAGGGCTTTTCTGTAACCCTTTCCCACTGCTGGCCAGGTGGTCACTGTGCCTGGGTGAGCCTCAGGAGCCTTGCAGGAGCACAAGGAGACCAGCTCCTGACCTCTGGCACTGAGTGGCTAGGGAGTCTCTGCTCCCTGGTTTAGCTCCCAGGAGGTTTTCTGTGTTTTCAGCAACCCAGGTGAAATCATAAATGGCAGTAAGAGATCTGTGACAGTCTGGGCAAATCCCAAGTCCTTTGGCACCAGAGGATTTACCAGGCCTCCACTGTCTGCCTCCAGCCCAGGGTTGGATTTGGACTCACACTGCATTTGATCCAGGGCACAATTTTCTTTGGGAAGCCGCTTTGCTCTCTCCATCTGGCTCAATTCTCTTGCCTTTGCACAAACAGGTTTTAGGTGTATTTATCCCTGCCCTCTAAATCCATAGCCTGTTCCTCTTCTAGGAACTTCAGAGAGTGCTTCTCTTCCTTTATCTTTCGCCGCTGGCAAACAGCAGAAAATTTGTGGAAGCATGAGGGAAATGGTTCCTGCTTCAGATGTGAAATCTCAAACAAATGGCTGTGCAAATGTGTTCAGTGTGGTAATGAATTGCTGGGCCTCTGCAAGGTATCTTCAGCTTCTCTCTGTCCTGGCAGGCAGGTCACTGCTTCTCACACCAGTTCTGTAACCTACCTCTGTGTGCAGATATTTCAAAAACAATGTCCAAACCTTAGTGTTCCTCTTCTTCCCCACAGCGCTGCTATTTTCCAAATAGCTTCAGTGCTGTGTTTTGGCTTTGGTTGGTTTTTTTTTCCCTGCAGTAAAAATTTCACCTTTTTTTCCCCCCTTAGGACTTGGCTACTAAGAAATCTGCCAAAGCATTTCCTCATCATTTTGCAAAATCACAGTTGCTTGGTGTCTAGAAGAATTTTAAAATCTGAAGTAGGGATTAGAGGCCATGAAAATCGACATGGCTTTGACTGCACCTGCTAAGCAGGGAGCTTGTGGGAGATACTTTTGTGTAGGTTTTTCACCCCCCACTCTTCTCTTTCTTCAGAGAACTAAAATTTAATTACAGAGCTTGGAAAACTCTTCACATCATGTAGAGACTGAGCTAAATAAAACAATGACAGGGAAATGAGAGCAAGGCAGGAACATGAATTGTAAAAAACCACCTCATACTTGAGATTTTTTGTACTGCTCAGAGGTTTCATTCAGCTCCTTTTTAAATGGGAGGAGATGTGTGGGGGTTGATGGCTGTGAATACTTACTATTTTCTGCAAGGGAGAAAAGAAAGAAATGGTGGCTTTCAGTATAATTCATAGGGCTAATAGGTAAATATACCTGGTTATTATATCCTAAAGCCTTGGCTGAGCTGAGTAATGAATGCCATTTTACTGGTGCTCAGAAGTCCCCTTCCCTAATCGCTTTGAAACCACAAGTCAGGTCCTAGCAGAAGTTGTTTGGAATTTAACCTTTGTAATAAATGTTGGATTCAGATAGTGTTCTGTTAAAATAGAGCAGCTTAAAAAAAAATACTACTATTAGCTCAAAAGAGGGAAGGGCAGGAGCAATTGATTATTTCTGTGATCTTTTTCTGTCTCCATTTGAATTTTACAGGATTGTAGGTCTAAAGGATGCGAAGGTGGATCAGAAAGGGTTGGTCACAGTTAGCTGGGTGGTTGTAGTCACAATGAAGAGACAGATGTGTTAAACAGCACATTTTCCTGCAGGGACTGGCCAAATAGTGCAGGCTGTGAAGTACCTGTAGTGGGTGTATGAAGGAAAATAAATGAGCTAAATCTGTTTTGGGTTTTATTTTTGGGTTGTTTGTTTTTTGGTTGGTTGGGGGTTTGTTTGGTTGTGTGGGTTTTTTTAAATTTTATTACTATTATTGGGTAATTCTTACACATAGTTTTAAATAAATAAAAAAGATTCCTGAGAGAAAGTTTCCATCAGAACTTTTCCAGACTTCTCTGGTAGCTGTCACCAAAGTATTGTGTTTGCTTTGGATAACTGAACAAATCTTCGGGTCACAAATTAAAACTTAATAAAAGACAAGCAGTTAATAAGCATAACTTGGTGCAGTATTAACAGTTGAAAAATAAAGTCTCATCTCCCAGAGCTGCCAAATCAGGTCAAACCCCAGTTTTTGATACAGTGCCTAGTTCTTGAAGTGTGTGTTTCCACATGCTTTTAGAAAGGGTAGAATGGAATTCTCTTTTGGAGTCTGGGGCTCTGTAGATCTTGTCCCAAGTGTTTTTCAGTGTAATCACAGAATCCCAGAATGGTTTGGGTTGGAAGAGACCTTAAAGCCCATCTCATCCCACCCCCTGCCATGGGTAGGGACCCCTTCCACGATCCCAGGCTGCTCCAAGCCCCAACCAACCTGGCCGTCCCGTGCCCCTCACCAGAGATCCGGGCGCAGCCACAGCTTCTCTGGGCAACCTGTGCCAGGGCTTCCCCCCCCCATCACAGGGAACAATTCCTTCCCAATATCTCATTTAAACCTTCTCTCTGTCCATTTAAAATCATTGCCCCTTGTCCTGTTTATTTCTGTAAAGGTTATTTATTAAACCTCTCTGTACAAACAAAACATCTTTGTTTAAATACAGAGGACAATTTCTGTGGGATATGTTACGTCCTTGAAGGGATGTTATGAATCCTTCTTTCCCTTAGCATTCCTAACAGGATTTTGCCTGTGCCTCTTTATAATGCAGGGTACGTCCTGCTGTGCTGAATTTTTGTGCTTCTGATTATTCAGTGTTGCACATAAGCAGCTGTGCCCAGAGAGAAGTGCCCCCTGTTAATCAGGAAGTGCTCAGCCATATGGCATGTGAGGATGGAATATTGCAGCTCTGGGACAAGCCCCTCCTGTTCACAGCCAGCTTCACACCAGCGAGTACCCTGTGAATGTGTTCCTGCCAACACCATCAGGTCCTTCAGCCCCGGCTGCTGAGTGACACTGTGACTTTCTGGAGCCTTCCTTCCTTCCTGAGGTCTTGCTTCTCTTCAGTCACTGCTGGGAGCCCATTTTCCTGTGTAATAACTCGTAAAGGGACAGAGGGAAAAGCAGAGGGTGCTCTGAGCTGTCTGCACTGCCCTGCTCGTGGATGTTGTTACACACAGGGAAGGTGCAGTTGTGTGCTCAGTTCCTTTTATTCATCCATCTTTTGGAGGAACACAGGAGTAGGAAACAATGTGCAACCAGCCCTCAGTGAATTCAGTTTCCACCACAGCTATCAAAACCTCCATCTATGGATCAGAATTGCCTGGGTTTGGAAGTTTTATTTCAGCTGAAGATGGCTTTAGCTTTGGAGTGCTAGTTTTTTAACACAACACACAGTGGGATGAGTGTGGAAAGGGGTGTGCTTGCAACAGAGTGGGAACGTCACTACACACAATATTGCCTTTAGCAATTGCCGTATTAGACCAAAACAGCTGCTCTTTCACCCAAGTGGAGCAGGCAGCCTGTTCCTAAGGAGGAGTGGGATTTCTGCACCCATATTTATAATAGGATATTTCTGGCCTTAAACTGTGTTTTAAACTACTTTGAGATTCCAGGCACTTTGCACATAGTTATGGACACGTGTGATGCACTTGATCAGCTGAGAAGTGAAATCACAGTCTGTGTTTCTGATGGATCATAGGTTTTCTTTGATCCTTCTGCATTTTAACCATGGGATAACCTTTATCCTTCCACTGGTAGAAAAACTAAGCAGCAGAAAACAAAACTATCATAAGGGGAGCTGATCTTAAGTGTTTGAAGCGTGGTGTTGGAGCCAGGGAAATACTGATGTGTTCCAAGGCTGACTGAGGCAAAAAGGTCCTGTTGGTGCTCCTTCCTGGTGTGATGTGATGTCCAGCTCTGGGTGGTCTGTACCAAAACACTTGGGATGTGTTTGAGAGGCATCATTTTATACATTGGCAAACCTGGAGCTGACAAGTGACATTGTTTGAAGCAGGACTGTGCCTTGTTGTGATCCCACAGGTCATGGCAGTGGGATTTTGTGCCCTTCCTAGTAAAAGCAGAGCCTTGGCAGAGGATTTCAGTGCTTCTGTGGCCTATGCGCTCCAGGGTGCCAGGACAATGTTCAAAACCTCCTCATCTGTTGCATGAGTTGTTTTTTAGTTGTTTGATTTTTTTTTTAACAGATGTGATTATATAAATTTCCCAGGTTTTCCTGCTTTATATTCCAGCAGCACACAAAAGCGGGAGCTGGAAATCCAGCAGAATGCACTCTGGAGCACAGGCCCCTCAGTGTGTTTGGGTGGAACATATTTAATACCAAGCTGTAAGCTTCAGGCTCGGAATAACATGCCAGGAATGTGGTGTCTTCCTGACATCCCAGCTTGCACGGGGATCACACAATGTCAGAATTTCTCTTACTCGGCATCTCTGTGCTTTCTAAGCACAAACTGCCAGACCTGGGTGTTTTTCCCTGGATACAGAGGTTATGGAATAGTCAGGTGGTCTGTGTGTACCTCAGCTGCTGACTGCTGCTGGCTGTTTTCCCCCTTCATGCCCCAGTGGAGCATAAGGATTCAGGGCCCTGAGGGAGAGCCGTGGACCTTTCCCGTGCTGGGAGCTTGCCAGTGCCAGTGTGGGGATCCAGCAGCACATTCCCATGAGTCCATCCCTGCCGTGCCCGGGGTAACTGTGCCTGTGCTTGCCCCTAGGAGGACTTTCGGAATAAAGTTGAAGATTACATTAAGCGCTACGCGAGATGATGAAGGGGGATGGATGGCAGGACCACGGCTCCACTCTAGAGTTGTCCTTAACTGCAACAGCAACCAAACCAGCCCGGATTGTACCAGTCCTGTGTCCATGTTGTACTGAAGAAGAAAACTAACTTCATAACCTGTCCATGTTCAAAGGAGAGTTCAGCATAAATACAGCAAGAAATTGTGTCTGTTGGTTGAAAAAGTTGTCTGCTTCCTTTTACAAATGTTTACTCTTCTGAACTGTACTGTATATCCTGTTGATGAGATATGCTTGAGAAGTTAAAAGAAATCACTATTGAAATTGTAATTACACTTTTTTTTTTTTTTTTTTCTAACTCTTGCCTAATCTGGAGGGGGGAAGGGAAAAAAACCAAACCCAAACTACCCAAACAGAAAAGGTGGCGTGTTTTGGAACACTTCGAGTTGGCAATAAATGGTCTCCTGTGAACCAAATCACAAAACTGTTGCCTTTGATGAGCAGAAACAATATGAGCTTTTTCCAAGAGTCACTCAGCTGAGGCTTAGAGCTTGCCAGAGTAGAAGTGCAAAATGAGATTCTACTTCTGGTATTGAAATTCTAGATGCTATTTAATGTAAGTATGTTTTTGTCACAGTTTGGAATTTTTACATTGTTAATTTCAGGCCCTGTTTGGGCTACAGTACTTTTGTTTTTTGTTTCTATTCATTGTGTGAAGTAGTTAAAAGAAATACAGGCTAATACGTAACTTAAGTACATGTTTAGTATTAAAAAAATTAAATATATATATATTATATATTATATATTTCTGTGAAAAAAGTAATGAAAGGAAGATTTTTTTTCTTAAGAAATCTGCCTTCAGCTTTCCAGTCTGGATGTGGTGAAGGAGCATCAGATGCTGTTTGATCGGATGAAGGTAAATTTAGGCACTGTTACCTGGAGAGCCCCTAATTGTGTTCTCCAGATCCCTGTGGTGAAAGGGAATGGCACAGCTGGGAACCACAACACCTCTCCTGCCACACACGGTGCACACTTGGCTTTCTCTTGATTTGGAAGGATGTGATGCTGCAATTGCCTTTTCTATAAGGAGCTGGATGGCGCTGTGTGAGCAGAGAGCCTGCAGAGGAGAGCAGCACGTACCTCAGGAGTGGCTTCAGAGCTCCCTGCACACCTGGCAGCATTGGGATCACACAGAGGAGCTGATGGACCCCACCTGAGCTTTTACAAACCAGAGAAATAAATGTTTGTGTGGTTTCATGCAGAGCAAGTGTGTGTGACACTCGGGCATTGACTGTTGGGTTTTAGCCCCCCTTTATTCTTTCCTGGTGTTCCTCTGCTGCTGCAGACACTGGAGGAAATTAAAACAATCTCCAGGCATGGCAGAGCTGGGGTGCAAACTGTAAGCACGAAACTTGAGTTTTCCCTGTGCCTTTTCCTTTACAGCTTCACAGCCTCCTGTAGCTGGAGGTCTGGGAAAGCAGGGAGGTGAAATGCAGGAGGGATTGGCATGCAGGAGGAGAGCTTCACCTGCAGATAATATTCACAAAGGAACATGGATCAGCCCACTATTTTAAGCACGCAACTACAGTGAGAGATCTTTGCTGCCAAAACCTCACAGCAAAGGTAAGGAGTAAAACACACAAAGGTTGGGAAATCCAGATTTTGCTTACAGCATCAGAAGGATTCTCTTTGAGCTGAAACCTCTGAACCAGGTTGCTGTAACAAAGTGCTCCTTACTGTAGGGGCACCCTGGTATTGTTAGCACATTCCATCCTGCAGGAGAGGGGGTCACAGTCCCCATTTCTTGGGCTGTCACCATGCATGGCTCCCCACTCATGCCAGGAAGCTGCTGCTGCTGTGCCCAGGGCAGAGCAAAGCCAGGGTGCTGCTCAGGTGAGCCAGGCAAAGCTGTGTCAGGGTACCAGCAGCCCCGTGAGTGCAGAGCTGCAGCCATCAAAGCCGTCCCTGCCTCCCAGAACAATCCTGTTTAACCCCTTTCCTGTGGTGTTGCTTGCCTGGAGGAGATAAGCAGAATAATAAAGTTTGGACACTGTTAAATACTGTACACGAAGGTCGGAGCATTGGTTTGTGCTCATCCAGGACACGGGGAGGGGGGGATTCTAGAAAATCTCACCACCTCACAGTCCAGGAAAATAAACTGCATTTTTCCTGGACATGAGGAGATGGGGGGTTTATATATTTACATAAACATATATGTTTGTTTATATGCATTTTTATGTATAGTTGTAAAGATTCAACTAATCTCTGCTTCTACCAGGATCACGGACTTGTTTGGGTTAGAGGGAGTCTGGGCTGGGTGGGCCAGACAGAGGGCTTGGTGTCCCACTAGGTTTTGGGGTTTTTTTGGGAAATGTGAGAGTCAGGAGTGAACAGCAGCTGGGTGTCCCCAGGGAACCCCTTCCTGAGCCAGCAAGGCACTGAAGGGGTCTGGAGTGTGTCAGAGCTGTCAGGGATGGCAGTGCCCAGGGGTAGGGTTGGGGGTCCCCATCCCATCCCAGGTGCGGCCCAGTCTCCCTGCACGGGAGCTGACCCCACTCCAGGACATCCCCTAGGGATCCCCCTGCCCCACCCAGAGCTCAGGGGGTGGGGGTCAGCACTACTGGGGGTCCCTGGCATCACAAAGAGCAGTGAAGGAGGAGCTTGACCTCAGCCTTCACAGAGACAGGCACACATATTCATGTATTTATTTATTTAGGTAGGAAAAGCACCTTACTCTCATTCCTTGTTAGCCCCAGGGCACCACCGGTGCCACCCACTCCCACTGCCGACTTCCCCCCGTTGTTCCCCACCTCCCAGGCAAAAGCCAGCCCGTGCAAGCCTTGTCCTTGTGCTGGGGGCTGGGGGAGAAGATGCCTTTCCAGGTGTGGGGGGAAACCCAAGAAAAGACAAAGAGAGGAAGCCGAGGGTGTTTTGGCACACCCAGACTCACTGGTCTCCCGTGTGTGGCAGCCGCGCTGGCACTGCGGAGCTGCAGGATTCCGACTCCCCACACCCCGCTGGGTTTTTTTCCTTTCAACTTTTCCTCCTTGGCACAGGGT
>NW_008236441.1:279105-287409 GCF_000691975.1 Corvus brachyrhynchos | reverse complement strand
CACGATGCCCTCGCTGCGTTTGCTCCTCCACACCACGAGCGCTGTCATCAGCAGGGTGACAAGGACGGGCAGCACGATGAAGGGACACAGGACGCCGTTCGGGGGGTCGTGCAGCGCCCGGCCCGACAGGGAGCAGTTCCTGAAGTACTGTTTGTGCACGGCCACGAAGAACTCGTCCACCAGCCGGTTGGGCCAGTAGCAGTCGAGCCTCTCGGCGATCAGCGCCGTGCAGTTCGTCAGCTCCCCGTAAGTGCTGCAACACACACAGGGAGGACACCGGGTGGCACCGCGGTGGCACCGGGCACCAGCGCCCGGACACGGCCGCGGCACCTTCCCCCTATGCAATATAAAATACTGTATACATTGTAGGTAGTGTATATAAAATGCAACATAAATACTATATAATTTGCAATATATATATATATATGGGCAATATAATATATCCCTCCCTCTACAATATATTATATATACTTTCTATTACAGAGGTGTGAACTTGAGGCTCTACTACAGTTGTTATGAGTTCTTAAATTTTTTAGCTTTTTTTTTTTATTATTTATAGCTAGCTATACCCAGCCCTATAAAAATATATAGTGGGTTTTTGAAAATCTGTATATAACCTGTAAAAATATATGGGGTTTTGAGTTTATACCTAGGGAGGTAAGAAGATACAGGATATTTTAAATTCCCACCAGGTTTTGCCACTTTGATGGCAACTTTTAAGTGCTCACCCACTGCCAAAAGCAGTTTTCATTTATGGAATGACATGGTGGTGTTCGTGGTGGTGGTTTCATTTACAGAAGGAAATGAAAACAAAAATAATATTTACAGGAATAACAAGAAGCAAGTTTGGGGGGGAGTTTGGGTTGTGTAAATTTTTGCAGGATTTCCTGGCTGAACTGGTGCTATTAGAAAACACAGGTTGGACCCATATTTTAAGCAAAGATCTTCAGGAAACCCATCCCAAGCCAGCCTTTGGAGCACCATCCTCCAGCTTGTGTGAGTTCAGCCCAAAGGGGGACAGGAATAAGTACATTGAATCTACTTAAAATTCTCCTTTAAATTGCCTAAAACTGTTGCATAGGAACCAGCTGTGCAGGCCCACAGCCCATCCTACCCATCTATGACCAGCAAAGCAGTTTTCCCATTTTTTTTATAAATACCTGGAAAACCAGGAGCAGCCCTGAGCCAGAGGCACTGTCCCTGTGCCAAGCCATGCAGCCATCCTCTGGATATTACCATGACAGGTAAACCCTCCGTGCTTTAAAACTGGCTATGCATAAAAAACACATAGATAACAATTCCCTCCCCCCATCCCAATTAGTCACATCTAATTTTAGAGGAACAAAGCAAAGCAAACCCCAGCTCTCCAATTAAAAACATGCCTGGGGGAAGAAGTATTTTAGAAGCAGCTTCCCAGCCACTCTCCACAGCCCCTGTGCAGCTCCTCAGCTGGGGTTTGGGGTTTTGGGGCAGGCTGTGCCCACACAGCCAGAGATTTAATTAACGGGGCCTGCAGCTGCTAAAAGCAGCTTCTGCCAAGCATTCCAATGTGCAAAATTACATTTCCCTTTCATCAGCATCCTTAGGAGCTGCAGCCTCTTCAGGAACCAGAGGGAAAGGGTTAACAGGCGAATAAAAGCTATTTTTAAAGCTGAAGGACCATAGAGCAGCTGGCTTAGCCCTTCCCTGGCTCCAACTGTGCTTCCATGGGGATAAATCACTGCTCCCATCACTGTATGTGAAGACATGCAAGGAACCAAAGCCCAACGGTGCCAGCAAATGATAAACTCACTGAACTCACTGCCCTTTGCAGGGAGGCAGCAGCCGTGTTCCAGCACTCAGCCAGCTCCTGACGTGAGGATGGACCCGAGGACAGGAGCTGGGCAGCCACAGCCTCACGCAAGGGGATGGCCATGGGGCTATGACCGGAGGGTGTGGGGTGGCTTAACACACTTGACACACCCAGAGTCTCTCGTCCCTTTTATTTTTGCCGTTTTCATTAAGGCCTCCCTGCTCCAGATGCCATCCTCAGCAGGAGCAGGCTGACATCACGGGCACTCCCACCCTCTGGCCCCACAGCCCAGCAGGGAGTGAGTGGGAAGTTCCCAGAGGGAAAAGAAACTGTTTTCAGGAACAGCTCCAGTAATAAGTCTTCTGATTGAGAGAGAGCCAGGCTGGGTGCTCTTCAAGAGCCGATTTCCGCCTGTTGCTTACACAGAGCACACTCGACCATCACAATTTTTATGAAGGGCCAGCTAAAAGCAAAGCTGAGCTCTCAGCTATGGCCAAGTGCTTTCATTTCTTCCACTTTCATCTCACAGACCCTTGGTCACCCACCAGCTGAGGCTGTCCCTGCAGGCTGCGGGGTCCTGAGCTGCCCCATATCCCAAACAGCCCGGTGAGACTCCATCATCTCCTGTCCACCCCAAATGCACCCAGACACAAGGCACTGGGCACCTTCTCCTGACACACTCACTGCCAGCTACTGCAGCGGGTACCAACGTGCTCCGTTGGCTGGGAAGGGATAACCAGACCCATCGGATCCAGGACACTCACAACACCCTGGCAGACGGGATCAGGATCCCTCTGGAGAGCAGCAGTGTTGATGCCTGGGGCTGAGAATGCTCTGCCCTGCCACAGCCGTGGTGAACATTCATCCCACTGTGTCTCCAAGACGACATCTGGTTCTCTCTCTCCTCATGAGCAGAGCCGCATTATTGTGTTAGCCCCACACTAGCCTGGTCCCACAGGGAATTCAGCCTGGGCTGGTGGTGCAATACCTCAGGGAGTGGGGGGGAAGGGCTGTTTTCCTGTCCAACCCTCCCCTTGCCACCCCACAGCCAGGAGAGCAATGTTCCCCCCACACACCCCACCACACTCAACAGGGAAAAGCTGAGCCAAGCCTCGGAGGCTGCAGGGATGATCCTCAGTCACAGAGTTAAAACTCGCTGGAGAGAAGGCTGGAGCAGCATGCTCAGCCCAAGTGGGGGTGAACCAGCTTGAACTTTTTGTGAAAGCTCTCCAGGATGGATGGAAAAGGGGGGTCAGGATTTGCCCACATGGATGGGTAACATCAATCTCTACTCAATAATTATTTTGCTCATTTTAAGAGCTTTACTTCAATATTGTGTCAATAAATAGGGCAATATATATAACTGCCTATGCTATGCAGTAAATAATTGGATCCAGCCACACCCAGCCCCCACCCGAAGAAATTGAGGCAGCAAGGGGACCCTTTCTGCATCTCCTGACTCAACAGGAGGGCTTCCCTAATCAACCTTATTCCTCCTGTAGCAAACGCAGAGTTTCAGGCTTTTTTCTTTCAGAGAAGCCCACAGCTCATTTGCAAGCGTCCATCTCCCAAACATCATGTCCTCCACAAAAAATATTAGACAGCTGCTCTAGGATAGCACTGGGAAGAGGGCAAGTTTTCCCAAACAATCCCATCACTGCCGGGAGACAGACACCTGGCCCTGGAAAGCTCCGCTGTGCTTTGGAATGTTTTTTTCCCTACCCCAATGTGAATTGCAATTAGGGTTGTTTTCTCTGTCACCATGGAAATGGTTTGGGTTTAAAGGATGCTGTGGATGGACTACATGGGGATGAAGGGCTGCAGGCAGGATGGGGATGGGGCTCAGCCACGGGTGGGAAGCAGTCAAAGAATGATTTAGGGTTTGATGGCATCTGAATGCTTACACTGCGATAAATCCTAAGGAATTCCTCTGGGGTTTTTTTACCACTGCAACCAAGACTGGAATTGACTCTGGCATTTATTCCTTGACAGCACTTGGATGTGGATGGTGCTGCACTAGGACTGGGGTTCACAGGATTGACAGCTCTCTCTTTCACCACGAGTATCCCGGTATTTCCTATCTTCCCTGAATTCCTTGCTTCAGAAGGGAAAAAAGAAAACACCACAAGGCTTCGCTTTTGCTTTGCAGATGAACAGAAAACATTGATTTCCTCCTCTGCAAGGCTGCAGGGCGAGCCTGGAGCCAGGCTAAAGGGGTATCCAGAAGGGAACTGGCAAGCTGAAGATAAATAAGTAGATAATGAGATAATAAGAGAATGGATCAATCTGTTTTCTGTAAATAATGGATAAATAACCTGAAGACAGAGTGTGAGTGTGCTGACAGCTGGGAGAGCAGCTCCATCCCTGGCTGCAGCTGTCAGAGCGGCACGATCCCCCTGGTGAGCTCCTTCCCGCAGGATGCCCGCGGCCGGGGGAAAGCATTCCATGGAGATTTTCAGGAATGTCACAGAGGGTGGATATATTTGGGATGAAGATGCCTGGCTGGGCTGGAGTGACACCCGCAGCTGTGGCAGCAGCGCTCGGCATCGTGAGCATCCCCCTGTGCACAGACCCTCCTGCAAATCCCTTCCCTGGCCACAGCCCCCCAGCCAAAACCGAGCAGGAAAAATATCCACAAGTCATCAGCGCCTGCTGACGCATTCGTGGGTGGGCAGTGGCAGCCCCCCCCCTCCACATCCCTGAAATAGCTGCCCTGAGGGAGACCACAGCTAATCCCCCTGGCTCAGTCACCACGCCGACGAAGCTGGAGCTGGAATCAAAATAGCCAAGCTGATCTTTGGGATAATTCATCAGGTACGGCTGAGCTCCTGGCCAAAGCAGCTCGGCCACCACCACGGAGTGGAGGAGCCCTCGACACCAAAGAGCCCAGGATGCAGCTGCAGTCTGGCTTTTGAATCCCAGGGCAGCCAAAATGTGCAACAGCTCACACAAGCTCCCCTGGCCCACGATAAAAACCTGCCCATCAAAATCCATCAACTTTCCCCGAATAAGCAACACTAAGAAAGCCGGCAGAGCTGAAGGGTGTTGGCCAAACCTTCCCTGAGAGTTGGTGCTTGTCCACAGAGCCCAACCCGACCTCACCAAACACTCCTGCTCCAGAGAGACCCCTCGCTTACATCAGAACACAGCAGGAGCAGCGGTGCAAGAGCTCAGCTAATGCCTCTGAGGGCGAGATGGCAGCAGCATCTGCCACCTATAAATAGGACAAATGGCCCACGATTACAAACTCTGCTGAGACAATTCATTTATCCAGATGTTCCCATCGTGCCACCCTCACTTGAGCAGGAAATGATGGAGCTTAGGGGCATTTCCCTGCTAAATGCTGCATCCAGGAAATCAAGAGCTCCAAACACGATGCTGCTGGTGGTACAGAGGTAAAACCTCTCAACATTTCTCCTTGTTTCAGACAGGTTTCAAGCATCAAAATGTCTTGGTTTGGGGGAAGATCTGGAGAGAACAGGCTCTAGGCAGGTGCTTTATTTTGATTTCTTTGTCTCACAGCTGGTGGAAGACAAATCCTTCCTCTAAAGCCAGAGGGGTGACCAGCCAGCTATGCCACTCCCTGCCCGCTCCTGCTGGGACATCTTCCCTTTCCCCAAAAAAGGGATGGCGATTCCCAAACACATCCAGGGAGCAACATGATGAGCGAGCCCACCCAAACCCCAAATCCTTGCAGCTGATTTAGTGCAGTAACTGAGCTATTTCTACCCAATTTTTCCAGTGTCCTGAAGGCACGAGAGGATCAGAGGAATGTCATCTCTCAAATAACCTTGAGCCATGTGTTTGCACAGAGCAAATGGACTCAGGCAATCAAATTAAACCCTGCAAGCTTATCAACATTTCCTCC
The DNA here is from genome assembly GCF_000691975.1 of Corvus brachyrhynchos. Classification (NCBI taxonomy): domain Eukaryota; kingdom Metazoa; phylum Chordata; class Aves; order Passeriformes; family Corvidae; genus Corvus; species Corvus brachyrhynchos. The sequence goes on along the minus strand of NW_008236441.1, from coordinate 281,749 downwards.
AAGTGCCTCAAGGGTAATGAGTTTAGCTGAAGCTATTGAAAAGACAAACAGGACGTGTGAGATAAAGAACAAGATGGTGAGGGCTAGAGCAACATCAGCAGCCCTGGGCATTTCTGAGCACCAGATGAGGCTTCTCAGAACCAGAAATCTCCCACAGTCTTTCCACTTTCTTCTCTTCCCCTCCATTTTGTCATGGATCAAGGGGAAGGAAAACCCAATAGTATGTTCAGAATCACAGAACAGAATCATTGAACCATTAAGGTTGAAAAAGACCTCTAAGATCTTGGAGTCCAACCTTTGACCAAAAGATAGATATACACACACGTGTAGCTTTTAATCTGGCACACGAAGCAGGAAACCACCAAAATCTCACAGAACCTCTTAATTTTTGTGCAAAAAACTCATGGCACACAGCACTCACTACCTGCTCCCTGTTTCCAGCTGACCCTCATCCCCACTGGTGTCACATGAGCTCATTTTTGTTCCGCTGCTTCATTTTCCCAGGGAAAGGCCATGGCACAACATGGAAAGTCAGCTGAAGGGGGGAAAAGGGAAGTTATTTTCTCAAGCCCTCACACCAACACACAGCCACCCCTGACCAGTCTTTCAACTTCAATCAAAACCATCTCAGCAGATTTACACCGTGGTGGTACCAAAAGATTCAGCTCTGCTGATTATAAACAGGAAAGGGCTAATCCAAAGAAAGCACTGTTTGCAATAAAAATAAAAGCAAACCCAAAGAAATTTCCCCAAAAAATCCAGCAAACCCCCGCAGAGCAGCACATTCCCCATATGTGACACCCCCAGTCTCCCTGGTGGGGCTGCACTGAGCAGGGTTCCCTTATCACCCTCCTTATCCCACACAGATGCTCCCAAGCATTCCACCAGGGAAGCAAGGCTGCATCTCTGCTGCTCCCAAGTCATAAATCACGGCTGACTCCCTGACACTGATTACAAACAGGAGGCTTAGCAGGCGGCTGCCATGCCATGCCATGCCATACCATTCCAGCCTCTCCCTCTAGTTGCCTGGAAAAATCAACACACAACTTCTGCAAGCAGGGGCTGAGCCAGCAGCTCCGGTGGGACAGCTTGGCATTTTCTCACAGAGAGGGTTTGAGGGCATCTCGGTGGGTTACGGGGTTTTCACGCTGAGTTAGGGTGTTCTGAACTGTCTGGAGAACCAGAGTGATGAGAAAAGATGCAAAATCTCATGGAAAATATGTCCATCAAGCTGTGAGGCACCAGAAGCCCCCGTGATGGCAATCCCAATCTGCCTCTTCTTTAAACCAACAATTCCCAGCACGCAGCAGAGCCATGGTCTCCTCCTACTGGAGCTCCACTGCTGTGCGGTGGGGCACGGCCCCCACCCTGACTTCCAAACCCTGCTTAGGCTGGGCTCCTTGAAAACCCCTTTAATCACAGAATGGCTGAGGCTGGAGATGACCTCTGGAGATCCACCTCACCTTGTCCAAACGCCCCTGCTCAAGCAGGGCCACCTACAGCTGGCTGCTCATGACCATGTTCAGCTGGTTTTTTAGTATCTCCAAGGATGGAGATTCCACATCCTCCCTGGGAGATCTGTGCCAGTGTTTGGTCACCCTCACAGTGAAAATGCATTTCCTGGTGTACAGAGGGGACCTCCCGTGCCTCAGTTTGTACCCATGCTTTCCCACCAGGGCACTTTCCTGGCTCTGGTGCCCACCACAACCCCCAGGTCCTTTTCTGGTTGGTCTCTGGGCAGCCCCAGCACATCCTGGTGCACGGGGCTGTTCCTCCTCAGGTGCAGAACTTTGCCCTTCCCCTTGCTGAGCTTCAGGAGGTTCCCAGCTTGCTGAGGTCCCTGCGTCACCCACCCCTCCCAGTTTGGTGTCATCTGAGGTGCTGGGGTTACACCCAGTCCCATCACCCACACCCCTAATGAAGAGGTTAAGCAGGACAGTGCTGACCCCTGGGATAAACCCCTACGTGCTCCAACCAGTGTTTGGTCAATGATCAACACCCCCCAGGCCTGGCTGTTCCGATGGTTTCCAACCTCATCCAGCACAAATTTGTCTGTGGAGATCTTACAGGAGACAGTGCCAAAAATCTCACCAAAGTTTGGGCAGACAATGTCCACTGCTCTCCCCTCCAAACCCACCTCATGCCCCCTCCACATGTGACCAGGCTGGAGAAGCCCCTTAGGGACCCGGCAGGGACAGAGCCAGGGCAGCAGCAGCAGCACAGCAGAGTGAAATCAGAGTGTTTCCCCGTGTGAAACGCCCCAGTGCTGACACCATTACAGCCCAAAACCACAGAGGGGAGCAGGAGAGAGGGAGGAGCAGAGGGACCTCACTTACCCCACGGTCTCATCCCAGTCGCACCAGAGGCGCTGGCCGATGCCCTCCCCCGGCAGGGACAGAGCCAGGGCAGCAGCAGCAGCACAGCAGAGTGAAATCAGAGTGTTTCCCCGTGTGAAACGCCCCAGTGCTGACACCATTACAGCCCAAAACCACAGAGGGGAGCAGGAGAGAGGGAGGAGCAGAGGGACCTCACTTACCCCACGGTCTCATCCCAGTCGCACCAGAGGCGCTGGCCGATGCCCTCCATGCTGAGCTGGAACTGCTTGAGGCAGTAGTGCCGGCGCCTACAGCCACAGTGTGCGTCC
>NW_008236441.1:275845-278885 GCF_000691975.1 Corvus brachyrhynchos | reverse complement strand
TCCTGGCACGCCGTGGCCGCGATGAAGTGCTGGGCTGCAAGACAGGCCAGGGCCGCGCGGGGTCAGGCTCTGCTGGGGGGTCACAGCAGCACCACAGCCCCCTGTGCCACACAGGCGCCCAGCTGCACACACAGAGGCACCTGCCAAAGCACAGCTGACACCAGAGCAACCCCAGCTCTTCAACACCTCCTTCTCCCAGGTTTATTTCCCTCCTCACACCCTTGGGGCCCTGCACCCTCCCAAGTGCCTGGTGCTGATCAATCAGTTATTCATGACATGCCAGGTAACTCATAAATTAGTAAGGATGTGGGTTTATTCTCTGCTGATAGGCTGAAATGCCTTTGGATTTCAAACACCCAGGTCTTGGGCTTAAGAAACAAGTAAGGGTGTGGGGGAAGCTGGGGAATAACCTTAAGAGATCCCTGCTGCTGACCCCTGAAAAATGACCTGCCACACTTGGGAACAAATATCCACCTCTGATGGAGCACAGGGACAGACACAGGGAAATCCATCAAATCCATCTCTGGCTGTACAGTGCTGATTGATTTCCCTTCTGGGAACGTGTCCCTGCAACTGCTTTAAAAACACGCAAGAAAAAGGTGCTGCTTAGAGGCTCATGGACAACCAGTGCAATGTTGCTGGTGAGGGGTAAAGGCAAAAGGATTGTGATGCTACAAAGGGAAGGGAAAAAAACCAACTCTTTGGGAGAATGATTAAGTGAGCTATAAATAATAGCTTTCCCTTGGTCCCAAAGTGCCAGCTAGTGCCTTTGCAGCTCCTGGAGTGCATTGCAGGCAGGCATCACATACCAGATCTATTTTTTTCTATGTGTGAATAACTCTGTGCTTTATTTTTATCTGATTTTTTTTAACACAACAGAATTGAGCCACTTATTTAGCGGCCAAGGGACACCACCATGGGACACCATCCCTCTGCAGCCTCCAAAATCCTCAGAGCACTTAGGTACCAGCATCCTATGGCAACGGGTGGGAAGCCAGAACCTGCTGGGAATTTGGGTGGGAAGGGCCCCCAGAGCCTTGGCTGATGTTCCTGGATGGGTGCAGGGCTCCCACACTGCCTCCAACAGCAGCAGCCACTTTGGCCTGGCTTGAGATAAGACCATGGGAGTTAATGAGCCAAGAGAATTTAAAGAACATTAAACTCTCACTGTTGCAATAATAAAACTGAGTTTATCAAAATCTGAAGCTCTCCCCACCTGATACCAGCCAGGGGCACGACCTCAGCCAGAGACAAGCCCTGCTCCCAAATGGGAGCATTTGAGATGCTGAAGCAAAGCACCAAGAGAAGAAGGAGCAGAAGGAAAGCTGCAATAATTTTACATGAGGCCTGGACTGCAAATCTCAGTCCAGGCAGGCTGATTGAAGGCCAGGAGGCTTCTCTCCCCTCCCCATCCCTTCCAATCTGGATGAGTCAAGTGAAGGAGTGACACGGCTGAGCGAGCACCAGTGTCCAAGGGAGGCTCAGGAGCCACCCCGGGGGTCCACCCCTCGGTGACATCTGTGCACTGGACTCTGAAGGGCGAGAGCCCTGCAAATATCACAGCCATCACTTGTCTAGACAAGCAGCTTGCAGAGAAAATGCTGCTGGGGAATGTGTCAGGTGCAGAGCAGGAGAGCACAGCAAAAGGACAAGGGAGAGCACGGCGGAAGAATGGATTAAAAAGCAGATGGGTGAGCAGCCAAGGGGATTGAGGAGAAAAGGAGGAAACAGAGCCAGGAAGAAATGAGTGAGACACACAAAGCATGGAGAGAAATTGAGGAAGACAAAGCCACTTGAGGAAATTCAGCAGTGAAGCAGCACGAGGGGAGAGAGAAGCAGAAGTTAACCAAGCATGGCCAGGCTGCATTTTGCCTGGCTTTGCTCCTCCCCACTCTCATTTAGGATGAGCCCAGAGACAAGCTGTACCACAACTATCCTTAGGGATGCCCAAATGTTTCCTGATGACCACACAGCTGCTTATGCAGAATGAACCTGGAGGAAAACACCTTAACCTTGAGTGCAGAGAGGAGAAACACTGAAAAAACCATGGGGACGAAGCAACTGAGAACCACAAACTGGCTGCAAGTAGCTGCAAGCCACGGGTAGCTGGTAACCAGCATGAAAACTGGCCCTACTATCAAAAGCAAAAAAGAACCCAAACCAAGTGAAAACCAAACCCTGGGGAGCTTTAAGCACTTGCCAATCACAGCAGCTCAGAAGACGCAGCTCTCAAGGTCCTTCAGAGGCAGCTGAGCACCTTGTTGTCCCCCCTGGCAGCTCCTCCGTGCTTCCCAGGAGCTCTGCCTGCCCCACCAGGACCTGCTCCTGGAAGGTGCCTCTCCCACACCTCCACATGGGCTCTGCAAATCCCTTTGCCCCGGGGGACTGGGGAAACCAGAGCCATCAGCCAGTGACCTTTTCCAAGGACATCTGATTTTGGACATGGTGAAGGGCTCTTTTGTTCCACACCCGAGAGGAGCGAGGCCCAACAGGGCCCGTTGTGTCAGTGCTGTGAGGATGGAGCTGGGCACAGCGAGGCAGAAAAGCTCTTTTGTTTTCAGCTGACCAGGAGAACTGACTTTAGCTGTAATCGCGCATTTTAAGGTCAAAGTGAGAAGCTCCTGCCACGTTTCCACATGGTCCCCACCTCAACCCACAGATCCCTGCTGCTTCACAGATTTCCCGCAACCCCATCTCAGACTGGGACAGGCTCAGGGCTTGTAACAACAGAAGGGAAAAAAGCAGGGATGGATTTTTGTTCTCTCCTGGCTCTCACTCCAGAAGGCTTTCCTTCAGCCCTCAGCTCTGCTGATGGAGATGGTGTAAGTCAGCTGCAGTGAGCTGTAAATAACTGAGCTCCAGAGCAGTCACGGCTCTGTACTCAGCAGCATCCATCTGTGAAGGCTGCAAGGAGTTGCCGAATAACTGAGCTCCAAAACTCAACTGTACCAAGGCTGAGCTGCTTCCAAAGAGCTCCCCTCTCATGGGCCCCCGTTGTTCCCATTCCCTCGGGAAAAATGGCATTGAGAGCTGCAGGAAT
>NW_008236441.1:267548-275834 GCF_000691975.1 Corvus brachyrhynchos | reverse complement strand
CCCACTGGAGCCATACAGTAGCTCCAAAGCCCTGCTTGGTCTTTCGGTGCCACACGGACATGGAGAATCATAGAATCCCGGAATGGTTTGGGTTGGAAAGGACCCTCAAGTTTATCCAATTCCACCCCTTGCCATTGGCAGGGACAGCTTCCACTAGCCCACGTTGCTCCAAGCCCCATCCAGCCTAGCCTTGGACACTTCCAGGGATCCAGGGGCAGCCACAGCTTCTCTGGCGAACCTGTGCCAGGGCCTCACTACCCTCACAGGGAACAATTCCTTCCCAGTATCCCATCTAACCCTGCCCCCTCTGGCAGTGGGAAGCCATTCTCCCTTCTCCTATCATGAGAATTGCTGATGAACAACCTTCCCTGCAGAGAGAATCCCTGATTGCCTATTAAAAGATGCAATGTTAAGGATCCTCCTCACAGGAAACACTTGGAGAGTAGTGGTGAGGAGGTGATTGGAGGGATGGCTTTTGCAGGCATCCCAGATCCTCATGATTGCCCTGGGATTGATGTCCTGGAGAGTCCCAGCAAGCATCCACCAGGACTCAGCCTACTGAGGCTTAGCTGCAAAAAGCCTGTCACACATTTATTTCAGCAGAAAAACAGCATTGGTCCTGAACTGTTACAAAAATTTCGGGAAGACAGCTGGACTTTCCTACACTGCACTTCTCAGAGCTGGAGCCTGGACCAAGAGCTCTGGGCCATCCCTCCAGAAACAGCTTTGAGGACATCACCCCCTCCTCCTCCCACTGCTGTGAGCCCACACATTTGTCACAGTGATGGTTCACCTGCAAAAATCCCTGAGCTTTCTCTGCAAGAAACATCCTGCATTTCACAACACTATCCCTCTGCACAATTCCTTGGTCTCTGGCCTTTTTCTCTTCCGTGTTCCAGAAATTCTTGGGCTTGTCTTGTTGGGATGTGCAACCAACCCTACAGGGAAGCAGAGGCAGGGAGGACTGTGGAGCCTGAGAACTGATTTGGGAATTTCAGACTGGCACAGCATGGGATGTTCCCATTTCCCAGGCATTTTTGCAAGTACCCCTGACGGTGCCGGGGGAAGGATGAAACCGTTTGACAACACATGCAGAGAATTCACCAGACCATCTGTTTGGACTGTCAGGATTTTCTGGGGGAAAACTGTTCAGGGTTTCATAGCAAAAAGCAGGAAATAGGCAGATATTCATCCAAAAGCTGAACCCCAAAGATGGCAGATAATTGCCAAGAGACACCCACAGCAGGGCTGGCACTGGACAAGGCACACGTGGCACCAGCAAAGCTCTGGGCTCTGAGAACAAACATCCCAGTATCTTCCCCTGGGCTTCTCCCAAATTCTCAGACCTCCCCTGTGAAATGATTAGTGCTCTGAACAAGCCCCAGATGGAAACAGGCTGGTTTCCTCTCCTCTTCAAGGTGGTGGTTTTGCTGTTTTATTTAGAACAAACCTCGTGGTTTGGACTCGGCTGCAGAATGAAACACGCACAGGAGGCTGGGGAGAGGACACGGGGCAGGAGGCAGAAGATGAGTGTGAAGAACGTCCCACTTTGCAGCCACAAAAATGGAAAAATTGGCCCTTCCAGCATCTGCAGAAGCCGGGGAAGGCTTAAAAACACCTTCCAGTGGGGCTGCTTCTGGCAGCCACCAGCTCAGCAGAGGGCTTCAGAGCCTGCAAACAGCCCCGGGTTCACCAGGAGCCACCTAAGCTGGTGTTTAGCTGGGACACTTTTTTTGGACAGAAAGCTGCAGATGTTGGGCTTGGGGACAGCAGGGTGGCTGGCCCAGCACTGTGCCTTCCTCAGGAGCCACCTGCTCCCAGCTCCCCTTGCTGACAGCCTGGGCTGTGCCTCCGCAGTCAGATGAAACCTTGGAGCCCAGGAAGAGCTATTTCTGTCTGGGATTTGCACAGGGAATGTATTTTTAAAGTCTCTCCTCCCTGCCCGGCTGGCTCAGGACAGGGGCTGGGAGCCAGCAGCGGCTCCAGGGGCTGTGCAGCAGCTTAGGAATGGAGATGGATGGAGGGGTCCGAGCCCTGCAGGTGATCATGGGGGACACAGAGACCTGCACAGGACCATCCCATCCCATCCCAAACCTGCTCATGGATGCTTCAGGAGCATCCTCAGGTCCCCAAACCAGGCAGCTTCCGCCTCCCCTGCCACTGTTGTGGCACTGTCCCTTAATCTGCAGGACCTCCTCTCCCAACACAGCCACTCAGGCTGTAAATCAAAAAGGAATTCATGGGATTTGGGGGCTTTTATGCGCTGCAGGGGAGAGGGGATTTTACAACACACTGCTGAATCATGGCACAGTGAGGATTTTGGAGGCAGAGCAGATGCTGGGAGCTGGGGGGAGATCTGCCCATCTCCAAGCACCGGGAAAGCTGGTCCCAGGATGTCTTGGACAGGCTGCCAACACTCACTTGGGAGAAGAGAAGGAGGATCTCCCCCTCCCTGCCTGCCCTGTGCTCCAGGGGGCTGCAGATGGAGCAGCAGAAGGAAACCACACAGCTACTGCTTGAACAGAGCAGCCCAAGCACAGCACAGACACGGGAACAGAGCCCTGCTGGAGCTCCCCAGGGAGCTCTGCAGGTGGAAAGCTCATCCCAAATTTTGCCTGTCCAACAGCTTCACTACCACAAAGCTACAAAAGGACCCGAGGAAGCGTGAATGGGGGAGAAGTCACACAAGCTGAGAGGGGAAAAAAGTCTCATGGCAGGGGAAAAACTTAAAATGAATGAAAAGAGGCAGGGTTAAGATACTCCCCGCGGTGGGAGGTGCCATGGCTGAAGTGCCCTGTACCATCCTGCTGGCCTGGGAGACAGGGGACACTGGATCCACAGTCAGTAGGGCAAGTCAGTCCCTGCTCAGCCAAGCTGGGGACAGGCCCCTGTTAGGGACCTGGCTGTGTGGAAAGCTTCCAAAGGGGCCAGAGGTTTCCACCTCTTAGGGAATGCAGCACAAGGTGTGGTGGGCCTGAAGAGCCCTCTGGGGTCCATCCCACAAGCCACTTCTTCAAATGAAGGAGAAGTGCACCCAGAACCTAAAGGCCTTTAATCTGATTTATTAACTCACAGGGGGACTTCACCCCTGCTCCTGGAATGGTTATTCCCTTCATTTTATCACACTAAACAAAATAAAGAGAAAGCTGCTTTTTTCCCCAGCCGGCATTAATGAGGTACTTTGCATGCAGCTGAAAATCATCATGAAACCCAAAAGGATCTCCCAGGTTTTAAATGTGGCATCCTGTTGTGCCTGCAAAGGAAGGAAGTGATTTATCCCTCAAGCTGGTAGTTGGGATGATTCGTCGGCATTTACTTTGTGCTGGATGGGGATACTTGAGGTTTTGTTGTCATTTTATAGCTATTCCAAGCATTCTAAGAGGGCACAAAATAAACTGCCTAAAAATAACTGCCAGGGAATTATTAGCTGAAGTTGAGGTGGGAGCCAGCTGCCTGAAAGCAAAGCCTGTCTGGGGGCTTTTGGGGGCTCAGGAGATGCGTGGGGAGCAGAGGTACCACTGCACTGTGCTATTCCTCTTTCAAGTTCAGTATTTTATGAAGCACCTCCAACAGCCAATCCATCCCCAAAGGAGGGTAATTTACACCATTCAAAGACCCCACATAACAGCTCCTGTAAGACACAGAATATGGGATTAAAATGAAAATGCAAAATCAAGGTTTGTAGGGTGAAGCCCACTGCAGGGCAGTCCTGATTAGCCGGGTCACAAGGAGCTGGCTTTTTGCCACAAGGCATTGCTGTTAAATGGTATTAACCACTAAATACACTGAAATAGGCTGCTCCAAGAAATTGGTCCAGGGTCTTTCTCTCCTTGCCTCAGCTTCCCACCTGTCTTAGCACAAGTTATGGTATGCCCTTGTTACCATACCTGTTATCAGAGGCTGCCAAGCACAATTCCAGGAATGGGACTTATCTTACATGTCCCTAGACTTGATTCTGCAGAGGACAGAATGACAAATACTTTTATTTCCCCACCAAAATTCACTCGCTAGGTAAAATAAAATCAAGAGCAGCTGAGAAGGGAGGAAGGAGAAAGGAAATCAAAAGCCAGGCACACTGAAATCCAACTGCTGCCACGAGCTGTTAGTTATAAAGATAATTATATCCTTGACGAATAGCGGGGTCTTTTGGAAAATAGTTCTTCTAGATTGAATTAATGGAGGAAAACCACAGGCTTTAGACAGGCACTGGCAATGTCTGTACAGCCCAGACTTCACCCATCCCGAGTTCACATCATCTCTGGCCCTGGCCACCATCAAATCCCTGCTCACAATGGCAGGGTGGAAGAAAGGAGGGGTCCCCACTGGATTCTGTGCACCCTGAATCCAGGGGCTGAAGGGAAGCAGCCACATCCCTCCTGCCTTCCCAGGGCGGATTGTGGTATCCAACATCCCCATCCCAACACCTTAACCCAGCGTTAGACCCGGGTTTAGAGTTATTTTTAAAACATCAACAAAGCACTGGAAGCCACAGATGTTGGCTCGGTCTCAAAGCCAGGCTGGTCCTGCTGCACAAAGCCAGGGAGGAACGAGCAGCCACCAGACTCCAGATCTCAGGAATGTGCTAAAGGGAAATGTACTCTCCTTCCACCCCCGGGATTATTTTCTCCTTCAGCTATTTCAGTTGATTGAGGCTAAAATAAGAGCAGGGAAAAGCAACACCAAGGTTAAAAGTGCCTGGCATTGGTTTGGAGACAACACACTGTGATCCCGCTGGTTCAGGTTTCAACGTGTGTTAAACACAGATGATCTGCTACATGGGACCATCAAACATTTTACTGAATTACCTTCAAGATTAAAAAATCACTGCCTGAGCAATCTAGCAGACTACCCATGAAGAAGCACATAACAAGTAAATATAGGAATTTGTTAGGGAGAAAACCAAAATAAATATCCCCACTGTCACGTTGGTGCACCCATCACAGGCTGCACGCAACAGGAGCTTCACTGAACACTTTTAACACAATGCTTCCAGACTAAAATCTGCTGTTGAGCCATGTGGGCAGCCCAGGAATCACTGGAATAATTTATTTTCCTTTTCAACAGAGACTTCTCGATGTGGTTTTCCTTCCTTCCCGCTGAAGAGCACACAGAGATTTTGCACCTCTCTTCAACTCACCCACACACAGCGCTGCTGCTCTCCCAGCAAATGTTACCTAAAGGATACAGGGAAGCCCAGGGGGATCACCCTTGGCTGAAATCAGGGGTTTTTCACCCAAGCTGCTGCCTGCCTCCGCACTGGGGTGCTTCCCTGAGGTGTCAGGATGTGTTTTCAAATCCCCAAAAGCTCATGTTGTAGGAGCACAGAGACGAGGGACTGAAACCATGCAGCAGCTTCATTAGTGGATTTGATGATTAAAAGCAGCCAGCTCCGTAGGCAGCATTACGGCAGACAGGGACCAGCATTCCCTGGTATTCACCCACCCACATAGGAACTGACCTGGTGAACCCCAGCCATGGCTGTATTTCAGAGGAGAAAAAGGCATTTAGCTATTTGAGCGAGCTGAAACGCTGCATTTCCCCTCCAATGGGCTTTTAATGCCCCTGTCCCTCCACCCCAGTGGTGTTTTCGGTCCTTGCTTGGCGCAGGGTCTGTGCTGGGAAGGGCTGTGATCACAATCGTGGTTTTGGAGCCCAAACCTGCCCCAGACAACAACAGAGCCAGACTTTACATCCAGTCAGGGAGGCAGAACGAACTTGCCAGAGCAGAGCAGTAATTCCAGATTTCCACCCACGACTCTTCAAGACCTCCCTCAGCTCTGCCATAGCCCCAACATTGATTTCCAGCCCTGTGGAAATCTGAAGGATGCCAACCCCATCTTTAGCCATTATGAGGTCTCTAATTTCATTCCCTCCAGGTCATGGCACTTGTATTTTCACCACCTGCAGCCTCCCGGGTCAGCACAAACGGGAGGTTATGGCGCCGGTGCTTCACGGCTCTTAAATTCAGCATCATTTCAGAGTTAATAAATGCAATCCTATTTCTCACAGCCAAGAGGCTTCCTGACCAGACCACACAGCCTTCAACCAGCCCACCAAACCCATGTGCCACTGGTTTCTGCAGGAATACAGCTGGCACGTATGGGAGCAGCACAAGAAACTACAGAGTGGAGGCAATGTTGTTGTCCCTATCCACATGCTTTTCTTTTAATGCATAGGAATTTTCGAGTCCTCTCCATGCCAGAGATGCTCTGCAAGGGAGGAGGAATGCTTTACTTTATTGTCAGGGATTTCTAACAGGGCACACTCTAAATACTGAGGAGGATTTTCCCAGAGAGGCTGCAGCCTTAAATTCGACTTTAGAGGAAGCTTTAGCTTTTTATAAAGGAGGCACTCAAACTGAAACCGCTGGCAGGCATTACCGAGTGTTTTTTGGGCTGAGAGAAGACACAGAGGACTTTTAATTCCTGATTTCCAGGAGAGGTCATAAACAGTGCCCAAAAGTTTTGTTTTTAAAAAAGCATCCTTTTCTGTAGACTGTGCAAACACAATGCTGCACAGCACAGACAGAAGATGCAGGCAATCAAGGAGATATTAATGTTTTACTGACATTATTTGCAATTGCCTCTTATCTCTTGCAGCAATACACTTATCTAAACCCAAAAGGAATCCAAGCAGCCCAGCACTGCCCTTAAACACCAAAATACAGCACAGAGCTCTGGGTGGTGCCAGTCATCACTGCCCCAGCAACAGCGAGAGCCTGGCTCATCCCCTCCTCCCTGAGCAGCCTCTGCAGGAAGCTGCAGCTAAAAACCAGAAAAAGCCTCATTTTACCTTAATGGAAGTGGTTACCTTGGGGTACAGCTGGATCCCTGGCCTGCTGAATGAGACTGGGGGCTTTAGGATGGCTGATTCCCTGACCACCCCTGCTTTTTAAAGACTGCAGTGAGTTGTGAAGTTACTTAAAGCTTGAGCTTTAAGAGAAAAGTTTTTCTTTTAAACCCTTTCCTTTAAAAAAAAACCCACCTCACTTTAAAACACCCGCATCAGTGGATCACTGATGCTCAGAAGCATCAGTGACCTCAAAATTCAAGACTCCACCGTGATTTCTGGGCACTCAGTTGCCACTTGCAATTTCAGTGCAGCCCTGACTGTGTGCAGGGCTGTAAAAGCTGAAAGGCACAAAAAGAGGGGGTCTTTTTGTTAAATGTGCTCAAGATAAAAAATCCTAGGAAGAAAATGTGGTGAAAAACACATCCACGGCACCAAGAGTAGCCACCATTGGGTAACTGGCTCACACAAGAGGCAGCATCCTGCTGCTTCCAAGCCCACTGGAGATGGAAAGCAGCAGCCTGGAATACCTGGATACTTTTAAAAGTTACAGCTCCCCAACCAAGAGAAGACAGGATCAGAAAAAGGAGACAAGGGCTGGGAAAACAGAGCAGAGAGAAATCCTAGCTAGCAGGAGTTAGTGCTCCCTGCACAGGCTTCTGCAGCCAGGGACGTGCAGCCTTCCCCTGCAACCCAGCAGGAGAATGTGCCTCGTCCAAGGGCACAGCCTGCTCCTGGCCCTGCACAGCTGAGGAGTAGTAAATAGTTAATTACATGGTACAGATAAGCACATTATGTGCAGCATGGCTCAATGCATTATGCACCAGGGCTCGGGGGAGAAAATCAGCACAGGGGAAGGAAGGGAGAGGAGGAGAAATTTATGCTTCCTCAAGGAGCACTTGGATTTTGTGGAAGATCAGCGTTAGGATGAGGGTGAGCGGTTTCCCTTTGGAGTACCTTAAATAAACACATTTCTACATAGCACCAACATCCCTCAGAGCTTTTGCTGTGGATTCACAGGTGACAAATACGGCACAAATCTCTACCTGTTGCACTGAAATGCCAGGAGCGGCAAAGAAACCGAGGCACGCTGCATCCCACGGAAACGACCACACAACGCAAGCATTTCCAACCCCATCACCGGTACACCGCAGAACATCCAACCTCAGCTTGGAAAAGCCTGTTTGAAGGGGCACGTCTGGCTGCCTCCTCTTCCTGCGGCTCAGGAATGGGAAGACAGAGACGCCAGGGCAGTAATTAAGCATTTGCAACAAAAGGCACGGACGGCAAGCAGAACGAGCACGCCTCACCTAGGCAAGCAGGGAATCCCACACAGAGCAGGCTGCGTCCCACAGCATCACCACCTCGCTGCTCCTGAGGCCAAGTGCGATGTTTTACTGTGTCCCAGTGCCCTGGAATCATTTCTCCTTTTGATTCCCTACTGCTGTGTCGCCAGCGAAGCCAAGCTGGAGCCTCGCCGGGTCTCAGGGAGAGCGG
>NW_008236441.1:257847-267309 GCF_000691975.1 Corvus brachyrhynchos | reverse complement strand
CAGCGCGGGGCAGAGGAGGGGGAAGCGCCGCGGAGCCCAGGAGCTCCTTATCGCCATCTCGTCACCGCAGCCCAGAGCCGCGGCAAAGGGAGCAAACAGCTCCAAAGGAAAGCACGGAGAAGTCCTTCCTCACGCGCTTTCCTTAGCCCCGCTTCTATCTCCTCCGAGGGAATTTCTCCCTAGCTAAAAAATCCTACCTTCCCCTTTCTAGTGTTGAACATACACATGCAACGCACTTTTAAGGAGAAAAGAAATGTTTTGTGGTTTTCACTTTTTATTTTTTAACCGAGTGTAACATCGTTCCCGAGTTCCTACAGCTCCACCTGCAGCTCGTTCCCGAGCTGTGCCTGAGCAGCAGAGCCTGCCCGGGCCCCTCAGGTGCTCTGCATCAGGACACGCCCGTGAGAGCAGGAGAGGACTCCGCCTGCAGCGAGGGCACTGCCCCACAAATCGGTTCTCTCGCACTTGAAGTCAGCTCTCCCTTTCAAAAGGAGATCAATAAAACAGAAAATGTGAAGGAACACCACAGTGTGCTAACTCGAGTCCTTCACATCGTGCACACTTTGCTTTCCCAAGAGGAAAAGAACAGCTCGAAGGCCAGAGAGCCAGTTCTTCCTAAACGATTAACACCTTGCAGAAGTGTTAATAGTTTAGAAAGAACTACAGAGCCAAAGTCGGGGAACAGAAACAACAACAGCTGTTGGTAAGCAGAGCAAAGACGTGGCAAAGCAAAGCCTGGGGCTGCTTTCATGCTTTCCATCACAGTCCAGGACACCAAAGCTGAGGCCTCACCTGCAGCACCAGGACCAAGGGCACAGCACAAAGCCAGGGCTCTGACAGCAGCTCTGCCACGAGCAGAGGGAACAGGAGAGGTCTGAAAACAGCACAACATTGGCCCAACGTTTTTGAAGAACAAATTTTAACCTTTGCTGACAGTAAACAAGGCTGCTCTTTCCAGCAGCAATTGCAGCAGGATCTAGAAAGAAGTACAACAAAGAGACTGAGTTAGTAGAGCTGAGCTTTGAACAGAATCTCCTTCTCTTAAATGTATTACATACTTGTTCCTTACTGTGGAAAGATGAGGATTCTTTTTCTCCCCATTACTTACTAATGACTTGGCTATTTCACACCTCCCTCATGATGGAAGTAAAAATTATTCTAAGTCATCATCTCCCTCACAAAGCAACAGGAAAAAAATACTGTAATAGGAACACTTAGGACTGCAGAGCCCACACACCATTTAAAAACCAAATAATCACTCCATAAGGAAAGCACAACACATTTCGAGGCTGTTAAAACCTTACTGACTGAAAATGCCTCCAAGCGTAAGATTTTATTTTTGGGGGGATGAGTTTCTGTTCCTATCTGTGGTCCTGTGAAAGTCAGACTGTTGATTAATATGAAGATTTTTCCTTTTTGGAGCAAACCTGGTAGTGGGCACTGCTAGGAGGTACCTAAAGCAAGCCGAGCACCAAGCTGAGCACCGAGCTGAGCAGACCAAAACAAGGATGGATAGACAGACACATCCCTGGAGTTCTGGGCTGTGGTTTCAGCATGTTCAGCTTGCTGCAGACTCCTGCAGTGCCACACGATCGTGCACAGAGATCAGTGTGAGAACACTACAAGACAATCTGATTCTGTCTGATTTCTAGTCCAGAGCTGGCCCTCAGACACCAGACAGAAATCATCCATGTTTGGAACCAGAACTGAGCCCGTGCTGGGATTTCTTTACGGAAGGCTACACAAGGCCTGGCCGTTAGGTGTCAGCTTTGTACCAAACATGTGCCAACGCCCTCCACCAAGTCCATCAGTGAAGCAGTTCAGTAATTAACCAGCACACCAAGTCTTAGAGAGTGCACAGAGCCAACCCTTTTACAGCTCCCAGTCCTTAGAAATCAGTGCTCCAGCGGATTCACCCTGGTACCTCCTGCAGGGCTTTAGGCTAAGTTAACCTACTCAGGCTATAGAGCTACACAAACTCAGGTGGGTTTATTCCCCTGCAGGCTGGAATCTCACCTTTTTCATTGCTTCTCCTGCCTACAACAGTGCATCCATTTCCTCAGAATGGCAGAGGCCTCTTCCTCAATAGAACTGATGGCCATGCCACTCAGGACACCTTTGTGGTTTTTCCTCACCTCCTGCACAGCGTCCACAATTCTCTCTCTGTGGGAATTCAAGAAATAACTGTTTACTACATCACATTTTGTGCAACACATTTAGCACTTAGCTACCATGGATATTGGCTCCATAAAAAGAAATCCAAACATCTCACCTGTTAAACTCTGGATACCTTTCTTGAAGCCTCTTGATTAACTTGGTAAAGCTGCTCAAGTTCAGTGCATAAGGAGAAACAAATACACCACCTAAATTAATACAGGGACAAATGGAATCTTCTCCAGGATCCTAGAATTGCATCAAAGTAAGGACAACATGAAGGGGTTAAGTGTTGCACTCGTAACACAACATCTCTTTCCTACTAATAAGATCCTAGTCCCACAGAATGGTTTGGGTTGGAAGGCACCTTAAAGCTCATCTTATTCCTGCTACTTAAAATTAGATCCAATTACCATTTCCCAAAGGACCAGCATGTTTAAAGGGAAATCCCCAAAGACAGCAAATCTGTATGGTTTATGAGAGCAACACCAGCAATTGCTAAATTGCCCTTTACTCTCCAAGGCCCAAGATGAGCCAATACAAAACACTCTGTTTGTATATAGAGGTTTCTTAGATTTATGCTAAAAAATCCCAGAGTTTCTTTCCCATCCACTACCCCAATATCTTTCCTGTATAAAACCACATGACATTTATGTTAAAAAAAAAAGAAAGGTGTTACAAGGTGAAAAATCTAGTGCAAATGGGTAAATTCCAAATTGTCCCAGGATTAAAAAAAAAACCAAAACAACCAGGTGGAATATCACAGTTTGATGCAGGGGCGAAAGAATGGTGTTTTCACTCTTCTGCCACATGCCAGAAATTTATTACCAATACATAAAACACATTTTCCTATCCTAACATAATTTTCTATGTATTAAATGTTACGAGACAAGAAGATTCAAGGCTCTTAGCCTGCCGTACAAAGGACTGTTAGTAATAATTACTCACATTTTGACTATCTCCAAGCAAAGAACGTGCCAACTCTTGACTTCAGATCAGGGCACTTAGTAGTAAATGTAGAGTATGAAAGAAGCCTTAAAGAGAAAAGGCATTCGTACTACAAATTAAGAACAGACCTACCTCAGACACTGAGTGTTTTGGGCCATCAACATGAACAGAAGAACGTTTATTCCCACTGTCCACTGTCTTGACTTCTAATAATAAAGGTAAGAAAGCAAAGAGTTACTAACTCTTCTTGAGCTAACATCTTCTCTGTAGATTTTGGAAAGCCTAGAGAGAAAACCTTAAAAGAAACTAAGGGAAAGAAGAGAATCTTGTAACAGCAAACGAGTGTCCTGAGAAGCACAACAGTTCAGTTTGGGAAATCTCTTTTCCCTGAGTGTTTCCTGAGATTTGAAGAGGCAGAGGAAGAGCTCTGAAGTAAAAGGTACCAGTGCTGAAGGCTGGTACAGAAAGGCCCCCAAGCTCTCTGCCTTCAGCACGCTGGGCCTTCTCACCAGACCCATCACTGTGACCCAAGTCTCCAAACACAAACCATTTCCATTTAACTCTCAAGAGTCCAGCACGGGAAGGAAGCAGAAAGAGGAGGAGGAG
The DNA here is from genome assembly GCF_000691975.1 of Corvus brachyrhynchos. Lineage (NCBI taxonomy): Eukaryota > Metazoa > Chordata > Aves > Passeriformes > Corvidae > Corvus > Corvus brachyrhynchos. Next base: position 263,601 of record NW_008236441.1, on the reverse strand, counting down.
GAGAATAAAAGGAAGATTTCCACCTATGTGATTAGCTGGGAATTTACCAATTAGAGTTTAAGCACTGGAGGTGAAGTTTTCAAGGAAAAACATGGATGGATGAAAACAGCTGAGTATCTACAAGGATTCACTGCTAGTGAATGAGAAAGTAAGTCTGAAAACCAGCTGGCTTTTTTTCCAAGTTTACTTGGAAACAAGGAATGGACTACTCCAATAATAAACACCATTATTTGGTGTATTAGCTTAAACCACACGACTTTACCTCTTGAATCAATTGAGTCTTGTTTTCCTGGTTGCTTTTTCGTTTCTTTGCACATTACTGAAATATCTGCCACTGACAAGTCTTCCTTTGCATCAGACCAGTACTCACTCCCTTCCTCATCTTTCACACAGCCTTGGCAGTTGGGATAAAATTCCGTGTGTTAAAATTCAAACCATGGTATGATGCTACATAAATGAGTACCCAATTTCTGTGCTGAAGAGGATTCCAGCTACCTACATCTCTTGGAACTACCTTTCAAAGAGGTGATACTTACTAGTTTGGAATTCTAATTTAAATAGAATTTTTTAAAAGATGTTAGTATAGAACTCTCTATTATTACTTATCAATAAATTTTGATAGCTCATATATAAGGATTCCATCACAGAAAAGACAGCTGTGTTACCATATATATGTTTTACACAGGGTTTGTCTTCTCACCCCCAAAACTTAGCTCACAAATAAAGAGATTATTTTTACTAGAAGCAGATCACTCACCACGTTCCAGAGCCTGAGCTTTAGGCTGTTCTTCCCATGTCTCAGGGGAAGCACTTGGCTGATCACCATCATTCTGTGACTTGTCCTAAAAACACCATTCAGTTACATCACAGCACTCCCACCTGATTGTAAGTTATTTTTCAGAATATCAGCCCATGAAGCAGGTGAATTTAATGAAGTTAACCTGCTGATCAACTTCAAGAACCCCCAAGTTGTTTTATTTTGAAAGGGCAATTAAAACTGTGTAAATATGAGCTGCATTTGCCATTAGTGGCAGAGGATCCCAGGCTGAGAGCCCTGAAGACTCTGATCACATTTGCAGGTACCTAAAAGGAGAAAATGCTCCTTGACATTAACATCTCAAAACTCACCAGTGAAGAATTCCCCACCATATTAACAGAAATCCCCTTTTCTTGCACTTTTGATTCTTCAAAGTCAGCTTTCCCTTCACCTGAAAGATCACTAAAACACATCCAAGAATTTCATACCAAATATTGTACAACAATTCTAAGTTCTACAGTAGCTTAAATATTTCCAAAAGCTCACAGTGAAATAACCATACTTAATAAACCTTGGCTTTTAAAATTATGTCTCAATAGCTTTCTGTGTGATGTTCTGATGCATTCCTTACAATCTGAAATATTTGTGCAACTTTTACTCATTATTTACAAAACAAAAACTAATTGCCTTTACTTTTTCTTGGTTAACTTTATTCATGCTTAACAGGAAATTTCAAACAGTCTCTAGCAGTTTACCCAGCTCAGTAAAAACTCACTGCCAAATTTGTTTTTATCTCCACTTACAGAAAGTCACTGGACATGCTTCCTGAGCACGTGGTATCATGGATCTGCTTGAAATACTAAGTTATTTTTCTATCATTCTTCATAGCTGAATGATAATCTAAGCAGAACAGCTTAATATTATCTCTTAATATTATCTATATGCTTAATATTATCTCTGCTGGCAGCAAAGTCTTTTTGGGTTTTTGTGGTTTGGGGGTTTTTTTTTGGTTGGTTTTTAAGACAGATACCATTGTTATGACTGCAGACAAAGATTTTTAGTAGTGAAAGCAGGGAACCAGGAAAATGACCTGCACGTCGAAAACTTTTGCTATGAAGATAGTAAAGACACTCCCTAGTTTGCATACTAGAACACTACAGAGGAAAAATGCCCTTAAAATAAAATCATTGTACCCACAGGGCAATACTCATCTTTCAACTAAACAGCCTGGAACAACAAGATACATCCTGAAATAAAGAACTTCTAAGTTTAACATCTTATAAACTCATTCCTCATTTAACTTAGTAAGTACGACAACAAATGAAAGCTACTTACTCAGAGTAAAGGCTCTTTCTGAAAAACTGTCAAAAAAAAAGGAGAAAGATGTACCTGAATTTTGTGAAGGTAACAATTTGTATTTAAAAACATGAAACAATTAAGAAATTACCTTGGAGGGGGCATACAGGGAAGAGACTGGGGGAAACTTCAGCTCAACTGACAGTGGTGGAAGTTCATTTAAAGGTATGCCCATATTTATTTCCATTCTCATATTGCTGTAATTATTGTCCAGCTCATCCAAAACCAACAGGAGAGATGAATGTAACTCAGTCTTTTCCTCACATCTAAAATATGGGTAAGAGAACAACATCAACTTAGACAGACATTTCATTGATTTTACTGCTTCTGGAAATGCCCAAGGATTCTACAAGGTTTAAAGATTCCTCTGTGTTATACCACAACACGAATTAACAACTATACTGTGCATCACTTGGGTTTCATTCCTGGGAAAAAAAAGCTGGATTTTGGGACTGTGAATGCCACAAAAAAAAAAATATTAAGGCTGGAAGTAAGACTTGGAGGTCCTCTTGGGGACCACTAATTATAAACACTCCTAGAAGCTACAGATAGAATCTACCAGTACCATTTAGCATTTTTTGCCTGATAACCAGTTATCCATTTAATTTAAAAGGACATTAAAGTACGTGCCTCCCAAAATATGTGTTTTCCTCCAAAGCTAGCTCATAAACCTTCCAGCAGTGCTGGTAGCACATCTCATAATGGACGGCCAGGAGCTGCAGCTCTGCTTCAGTCGCTCTCTGCAGGATGTGTTGACAGCAGCTTGAAGCAGAATTCTTCCTGGTTTGCTTGTTGGGATGTTCTGGCCTTTAAAATAATAACAACAATAACAGAATATTGAATCCAGGATTTTAAGATTTTGTTTACGTTCATGGTGTTTTATTGTGAAGCAAGGAGCTTGCCAGAAGCCATTTCTGGTATTATCTAAGGAAAATCCTATTTAGCCTACAATAACAATTTACAGCAGCATTACAGTCAGTTTTACTTGAGACAGGGGAACTGCACAAGCACCATAATAATTTCTATCAAAAAAGTGAAGCCTTAAGAACAAAAAGAAACTTAGCAACACTTTGCATCTGCAAATGCACTTTTTTTGTTTTCACAGCCATTGAATAGTTTAGTTGGAAAGGATCTCTGGAGGTCTGCAACTGCAGAACGAGGCTGGTTTGGTCTTTGTTCAACTTCAGGAGGTCTTCAGCTGACTATTCTCACCTGTCCAGGTCCCTGCAGCAGAAACTGCAGCCCATCAAGCTTTTAATACCATCAATTTTGCCAAGCCACAGACAACCTTTCCATCATAAAAAAACCCCTCTTATCCAGAATCTCAAATTCCAAACTAAGAACAACTCCTGACCCACCTGTTGGTGCCTGCCTTCCAGTCACGGATAAACAGATGATCTTTTGATTCCTGCTTTTCCAAAAAAAAAAGTAAAAAGTTACAGATTAACAACCATGCAAACAAGTTAAAGTTAAAAGGAGTTCTATCAAACAGGTTTGGTGGCCCCTGTTTTGTTCCAATTACCTGAATGTGCGAGCTCTGAGCTCTGAAGGACTGTTTTGTCTTGGAAGCAGCATCCACGAAGGTTTGACCCAGCCATCCCAGGGGCTGAGTTTTGTTCATCATCGTTACTTCTGTGTTAACTGCTCTGGAGCAGAGACAAACCTGGGCACTGCTGCTTCTGCTCACTGGGGAGCCAGCTCTGCCACCAGAGCCGGCCTGCACAACCACAGAGACACTGGGAACACTCTTCAGGCCCTCACGATGCTCCGGCTTCCCAGCGCTGCAGCTTCCACCAGGGGATTTCCCTGCAGCTTCCATGCCAGCATCAGGATTCTTGCTAGCGAGGATTTCAGAGACTGGGAACTGGCTTTCAGCATCCTCTGCAGTGCTGTCAACACCGCGTGTGTGCACCGCAGGTTTTTCACAGCTGCTGAAATCGGAGGACTCTGCATGCTTGTCAAGTTGGGCCTTTTCCCTGTGTAGCAGGAAAGGAATGTCTGGCTCCACTGCCACGCTGTGGATGGGTCTGTCGCTCTTTCCAGACTCTTCTTCCCTTGCAGTGATTTGGAGTGGCACCTTGTCACCCATCAGTGGCATGTCCTTCACCTCTCCAATCTCCCTCTGCTCAGAAAACTCACTCGAGTTATTCTCATCCTCCTCATACTCCTCGTGAGCACTGAGATACTCCAGCTGGGAGTCTTCAACTAAATCTTCATCCAGATAGGAGGTCTGAGTGAAGCAACTCCTTTTGCTGCCCTTTTCCACTTCCATGGCACCAACACGCTCTCCTCCTCCTCCTCAGAAGGAATCCACACAATTCACTTCCACTGCAACCTCTCAAAGTCGCTGGTTTGGCTCGTCCTACCTTAATAAAAATTAAGAGAAGCTCAAGATGCTCTATGGTATACAAAAGGACAAAAAGATACATTAAATTAACCATCCTTTTTTCACCTACTGCATGGTACTGGAGCAGTTAGGAATTCTACAGCACATTCCTAAAGAAATCCCAAGAGCTCATTTATCCCTGTTGATACACAGTCAGCTGTTTACATCATACAGTACACAAAGTGGTCAAATAAAGGTTACTTATGTCAAGGAAGAGGTGAACTTCGAGCTCTGTGCCTCCCAAAAAACTAAAAACCCCTTAGGTGTTGGAAATTAAAGTATATTCCTCTTAATTCTGGGGAAGCAAGAAAAAACTGTTACCAAGGACAAAACCCTAAGAAAACCTGAGAATCTTTACAACCAGAAAGTCGTAAAGGAACACAAGAAGGTCATTTAGCAATAGAAGGAAGCTGGACAATTCACCAGACCAAAGCAGTACACCTGCTCTGAACTTACAGCAAACCCAGTTTAGTAACAAACACCAACAAAAAGCAAAGAAGTGTGTAGGGATGGAAGATGCTCTTTGTGAAGCTTGTTTCTTAGGAATACTGTCAATTCTCCTCTGCCTTCCCTCAGAAGCTTCTAACGAAGAAAGGAATACATAAAATCATTACCCGTATTTCTCAATTACGTCTGCTTTCCAAACTACTTAAATAACACATCCCAACTTTAGTCACTGTCTCTGACAGCCCTTTCCCGGGGGGACACTAAGGATTAATATTCGAATGTTCAAATATTCAAACCTTCCACTATCCCAGGTTGCTCCAAGCTCCATCCAACCTGGTCTTGAACATTTCCAAGGTTTAGTTATACCCTTCTACAATCACTTTTGCCTCAAAAACGTTGTCTTTTTTTACTACGTTGTATTTACCTTCACCCCCTAATTGAAGCTTTGAGCAGCTCCGTGGAATTAAAAGTCGAACGCTGCCAAAGCACATCCCAGATGCCTGTACAAAATCTCATCACTGTTATCACAGAGAAGTGGCTTTTCTCCCTCACTTTTCCCTTGAGAACAAGAACCGGAACACCTCCACGTCCCAGGTAAGTTACAACAACCTTCCTGTCGCTACTTGTGACACAACCAAACGCTGAACCACAGCCGAGCCCTTCCCAGCTGCAGCGCTGGCTGAGGGCGGGGGAGCCTTCAGGGCAGCCCAGTGCTCCCGCTCGCCCAGGGGGAGCCCTCAGGCGGGGGAACGACGTCTCACCGCAGCTCCAGGGCAGGCTGAGGCACGGTCCCGCTGCCCGAACGAAG
>NW_008236441.1:252663-257747 GCF_000691975.1 Corvus brachyrhynchos | reverse complement strand
CGGTACCGCCGTATCTCCTCAAAGGTGGTGCCGCCGTGTCCCCTCAGTGTCGGTGTCGCCATATCCCCTCAGAATCGGTACCGCCGTGTCCCCTCACGGTCCCTTCCCTCCCCTCACGGCTCTCCCGCCGCTGAGCACTGAGAGACCGAAGCGCATCCGGCGGGGAGGGAGCGCAGCAGCCCTTGTACGGCTACTCCAGAATCACAGAATATCCTGAGCTGCGAGGGACCCACAAGGATCATTGAATCCAACCCCTGGACCTGCAGAGACACCCCAACAATCCCACCCTGTGCCTGAGGGCATTGTCCAAACTCTGGCAGCTCCTTGAACTCTGCTTTGGGGCCGTGACCATTCCCTGGGGAGCCTGATCAGTGCCCAACCACCCTCTGGGGGAAGAACTTTTCCTAATACCCACCTCAAACCTCCTCTGGCACATATTAAAACCTACCTGAAAGTTTTCAGCCTGAAAGCGCGCACCCTACAGGAGCGGAGGTAAACACAGGCACCTACCTGCCACACAGGTACATGTTACTTGTGCAAGGGGCTCTGCTTCTTCCTTTAAACACGTATGTATAGAGGTTGGAATAGAGTGTGTAAAACATCACTCAGCTGCCTACAACGAACCTCCAACCGCATGCGATGGTTTAGAGCATCTAAAGCCAAGACGAGCAGTGCCTTAGTCCCTTTCATGTAAGTGACCACTCTGGCAACACATCAGGGCAAGAGGACATTTAATACTAAAATAACATATTTTTGATGATCCAAGCTGCCTCCTGTTGTGATGGAGACTTTGTGCTGTGAAGGATTCTTCCAGGGAAAGCTACTTTGTGGGTTACCTCTGTGTTCACCATAAATAAAAGCGGAGAATTAATCCAGTTAGGAACAGCCTTCAGATTTCTCCTGATGGGAGGCTGTCTCTGTACTCCCCAACTGCACCTGGCCATTAAAATGTCAAAATCTGGAGGTGCAGGTGCACCCTGCCACTAAAAATGTTGATATCTGGAGGTGTATGTGCAGCCTGCCATTAAAAATGTTGATGTTTGGAGGTATGTCTCACACCAGTGCCCTCAGCCACACAAGCCCCTGAATTTGTACATTTCCCAACCAGTGTTGCTCATGTTTGGTGTGATCCTGCAGCAACGCGTTGAAAAGGAAAACGAGCTGTTACACCCGTATCACCCAAAAAGTCTGTATTTTCCAAGAGAATTTGTACTGGTAACAACAGCATGGACAGACCACTCCATAAAAACTACCCAAACAAGTGACATTTTATTGGCGAGTTCTGCTCATAATGAATTTCCTTTTCCACGCTCACATCTCCTAACAGAGCAATTGGGGAAAAAAAAACCAAACCAAAACAAAAACATTTTGGGTAACATTCCATTTGCAAACGATAAAAGCCATTTAACATTTGAAAATAAAACAGAGGGTAGCAAATTGAAACAGAAGCTATAGGAAAACCTATCCTGGTTCCCCCAGGAGCTGTTCCTCGCCCGGCTGCCGCCACCTCGGTCCCGCTCTCAGGGTACCAAGGTGCTCTCATTTGGAGCTCAAATAAAAGGATTGGGACATGTGCTATTCTTACCATTCAAAGCCCTGTTGTTGTACATTCTTCACAGAAAAACATAGAACAGTTTGCAGTAAACCAACCAGTTCTTTTTCTTCCCTTATTCTAACGCTAAGTCATACTGGAAGTCAGGGGAGAGGGGTGGAAAATGTGGCTTCAACATTCACCTACTTTATCACACACAAAGGTTTCTACTAAGAGCATATCCAGGTTGAAATACACATCTGATTTCCGTCATGAGGTTAATGCTTATGGGGTGCGAGATGAAATCTACTTCGAAATGATAAACACATCCCTTTTTATGAACAAAGTGTTGTTTTTTGCCTTTTGGACCAAGACTTGGTTGCTGGGTTGTTTCTCCTGAACCTTGCCAGGAGAGGCGGCTTTCACTGCTGCCACAAATGAAAAGATGACTGGTGGCAATCACGCACCTTACCATTGGTAAGGTGTTGTATTTAGCACGTTTGTTTGCGTTCTGAAAATCCCTTAGCTTGTTTTTTAGGCCCCGGAGGCTTTGTACACCAGAAATTACACAAGTCAAGCACAGCAAATTGTAAATTGGTATCCACAGCCATTTTGAGGTATTCCACAAGAAACCTGGCTCTGCACCTGAATGTTCCTCTCAAAAACAATTTAAAAAAAAATGAACCCAAAGCCCTAACTGGAGTGGAAATTTAATTTTAAAAGATTCCTTCCATCCCCATGTTTCACCACATTTCATCAACAAGGACATACTTAATTTGCCAGGGGCACAAAAAAAAAGCCTTCTTCATCCTTTTCCTGGAATAATAATTTCAGTACTTCATTCCTAGATTTCCTTGTGCACTTGGAAGAGATGAAGACGAGGGTGTTGTTTTCTAGCCAAACCAGAGAAACACATTCAGACAGTGGTTTTGGTTTATTTAATTTGTGAAGGTGCTCGAGGAAGATACCAGCGATCCCCTTGCATTGAGAATAGCAGCGGTTCCTACTCTAACCTCCCATCTGCGAGGAACAGGCTGAGGAAAGACCTGGATCGCAGGGTCTGAAGACCAAGTTAGGAAGAAATGTGATCTCCTGGGTCTAGATTTGGCTTGGTAGAACCTCTTGAGGCAGTCAAGGTTGCTCCCATGGAACAGCAGATGCTGCTTCACCACGTGAGCAGATCCCAAAGGGACTGGCTTTCCTGTTAGGGCTGATGTGGGATGGGCAGCTTTATTCCTCAGGCAGCTGCTGCTCTCCTTTGAGTAGTACATTCAGAATGAGTTCCAATAAACCAGAGCTGTAGTGCCAGTCGTGTGCCATCTCTACACACACAAGAATCGTCTGCAACATCTTAATTGGTTACTCTGCTCTGCATGAGAAGTGGAAAACCTTCGCAATGATCTCAGAAGGAAATAACTCGCTACTTCTGTAGTTGTAGAAAACCCATAGGCAGTAATATTTTCTAAAGTGCTTCTTTACTTATCAGTTGCTCTTTTAAAAATCAGACTTGTATTTTGTAGCGGCATCGTTTTCTATTAGGTCACGGACCAGTAGATAGTTTCTGATGTAAAAAACCCATTACATACTTTGTTTAAGCAAATGACACTTGCTTTGATAAATGCACCAAAGAGAGTGATCTGAGTGCAAACCCCACCATTTCTGAAAACACGGCCTTATGCTGGTTTATTAATGCAACCTTACATCCTTTAAAAGTCATTTACTTCAACTCCAAGAGTAGGGATTAAATAATACAAATAAAAACTGAAGATGCAATCAAGCTATTGCCTATTTACCCTGAAATAAAAGAGTCTCACGATTCTACTGGTGCAAAAATCCCTCCAAACACATTTGTTTTATTGGCAAAGTCATTTAAGGTCACTTTTGCTTCCAAGACCATCTTCTTCCATGGTTTCCACTGAAGGAGTTTTGCTTTGTAATGGCTTGTGGTTCCACAGTGATTTGTAAATGAAAAACCTACTATGAATAACTCTACTGTAGTCACTAAATTACAGATACTGTCATGAGCAAAGTCCCAAACTTACAGTGTTTGTTTTAAAATTTTCAGCAAGACACAAAATTCCAGTCAAAGTGTTTTCTTTGAGTGCCATTTTAAATGGCAATAAATGGCTGCTGTGCCCTCTGGATGGAGAATTCCATGTGCTTCTTATGTATTGTACTTCGAATGTCCCCAGAGCTCGGTGTGGAAGGGCTCCTGCGGGCACAGCCACTTGGATCAGCTCCTCCTATGGATGTAGTGCAGCAGGCTTGGATCTGCGCAGGGAGACCCTGGCTGGGAGGCACGGAGCAGATGTTGGGGTGGCCTGATCTCAGAAGGCAATGACACGAAGTGTCCCGGGCAGCAGGACACAGAAGCAGCTGCGACGTCGTTCCGGTTCCAAGTAGTGGTGGTTCCCGTGGGAGGGGGTGGCTATTGCTGGGACAGCAGAGCGCTCCGGTTGGCCTTCATCTTCTCCAGCCGCTTCACCAGGTGGCCATTGCTGACCTCCAGCTCTTCGGTTTTATCCAGTGCTGAACGAAGCTGAAGGAAGGAAGCAAGCAGAAAAAAACCCTGTAACTGTCACCGTGTTATCCCTTTCCAAAGGCAAAGCAAGTTACCAACTCTAACTGACCATATCAACTTGGAGCATAAAGCAGTTGGAAATTCCTTTAGCAGAGTTAAACTGCTTTGAAGGTCACACACACACACAGGTATTTAAGCACACTACCAAGAACCCAGGGTCTTTACAGAAAGTTGAACAAAGAAGGCCAAGTTAAGAAGAAATGTGGTCTCCCAAGCCTGGATTTGAATGTGTCCAACGGAGGGTGACAAGGCTGGTGAAAGGCTTGGAACACAAGCCCTACAGAGGAACGACTGAGGGAGCTGGGGTTGTTTAGCCTGGAGAAAAGAAGACTCAGAGGTGACCTTATCACTCTCTACAACTCCCTGAAAGGTGGTTGTAGTCAGGTGGGGATTGGTCTCTTTTTCCAGGAAACAACTGACAGAACAAGAGGACAGAGTCTCAAAGCTGCGCCAAGGGAAATTTAGGCTGGATGTCAGGAGGAGTTTTTTTCACTGAAAGAGTGATAAAGCTTTGGCATCATCTGCCTGGGGAGGTAGTGGAGTCACTGTCCCTGGATGTGTTTAAAAAAAACCTGGATGTGGCACTCTGTGCCACGGTTTAGTTGAGGTGTTAGGGCATGGGTTGAACTCGGTGACCTTGAAGGTCTCTTCCAACCCAGTCATTCTGTCATTCTGTGATTTGGCTTGATAGAAGCATGTGTTTTGAGGCAGTCAGCACGAACTGACTGCTTGTGATTTGGCTTGATAGAAGCATGTGTTTTGAGGCAGTCAGCATGAACAGAAGGCTACTCCTGTGGAACAGGAGATGCTGCTTCACAGAATTTCCCTCAATCCAGAGGCACGAGGCTCTGGGTGATGTACACCTGTCTCACTGCTCAGCTTTTATGTTTCTGGTTCCCAGAACTATATCCACAGCTGTCACTTGGAGCCTCAGTTTCCTGTAAAACCCACCACGGGGTTGGGGTAGGGAAC